>NW_015505271.1:2932403-2934208 GCF_001515645.1 Sinocyclocheilus grahami | reverse complement strand
ATGTATGTATGTGTATATGTGTGTACATATATATATTCTATTTATAAAAAAGAAAAAGAAAAAGGGAGACACATACAAAGGGTAAGTGGGCCATGTGGGTGGGCCGGGTCCCTGGCCTGGGCTGCACTACACGTCTCACCTTTTTAATGCATCACAAATTAGCTGAGACATACTGTATACACATCCATACATTAAAATAAATAATGTAAAAATGAACATATGTAAATAAATAAATAACAGACATCTGAGACAAGCGTGGCATGCAGGTAGTGGCCATGGATGGCTGGTGTTTTGGGGGATGGGGGGAGAGCTTTGATCCCTGTTGCCCCGCAGCATCTTTCCAAGGCACTCCCGCTGTGGTGTGACATGGGCTTGGGATTAAGCTATGATATGTTGTTGCGACGGAGGGATCAGGGACAACCCTAATAATTTATTAAATATTTATTAATTTATCATTTATTACTATTATTAATAATATCATTACTATTACTTGCATCTTTCACTGTCCTCCACCCTTTCCTAATCTTAATGAAATCCTTATTATTATTATTATTATTGTTGTTATAGTTATCTTTGTCATCATTATCGCTTACAATACTTGTTGTCTCCACTGGTCTTGTCATTATTATTTATGTATATATATTTTTTTTTTAAATGTTTTTTAAAAAAAAAGTATACTTGTTATATCTGTTATAAATCTTTTAGATACTCAATGATTTGTATGCTTCCTCCCACACACTTACATACAATGACACGTACACACACACATGCTCACAATCACAACAATACATATACAGGAGTTATCAGAATGATCTTGAAATGTTAGCTATCTGGATATATGTTCGTTTGTATATGTGATTCTGTATTTGGCACTTGTAAATATTGTCACATTCCTTACTTGCATAATAAAAATAATAAAAAAACACATAATTGTCCACATACTGTACATTATTGTTTCTCCTCTATGATATCGTCCTCTTTTGGAAGACCAAACAAAGTAGTTTCGCTTTCACAACGAAACACACAGCGCCTTCACAACATTTCACCGTGGACGAAGCGGAGTCCAGCCCGGGGTCGTCACATGTGGTTGCCGCAAAATAATGTGTTTTTTTAACCTTAAACCACATAAACACATTTCATTATACCAAATACACAAAATAATGTTCTTTTTTAGCAGCATCATATGACCCCTTTAAGCTCTTTTGAAGGCAGAATGTATTCTCATTAGTGTCTACATGTTTTGGACATTGCTTTTACATCATTATGTGCTAAAAAACATAACATTTTCTAAACTGCCATATTTCCCTCAAAGACCATTAAACCTGTTCAGTTGCTCACTACTACAAAGAACCTGCCACGTCATTTAATCTATAATCAGTTGTGTTGTTACACAGTGTTGGGGAAAGTTACTTTTAAAAGTAATGCATAACAACATTGCGTTACTCCATAAAAAAGTAACTAATTACGTTACTTAGTTACTTTTTATGGAAAGTAATGCGTTACGTTACTTTTGCGTTACTTTTTAAATCTGGACAGGGCTTGCTTGTTTGTTTTTAAAATAAAAAAGTTATATTTTTGGCAAATATAAAAGCGTTTTCACACCAAAAGTGAAATGAATGCGCCTCAGGCTGAAGGGAAAGTACAGTAGAATGCAGAAGAAGACATTTCAACACTTCAGCAATAAACAAAGACACGCAGATGTTTGTCTAGAGTAATTTGTGCTTATTAGTACGCTTGAACTGGATCATCGAAGACATTGGTTAATAGAATGGGATTAAATACATAAAGGATATTTGTGTTGTTTA
>NW_015505271.1:2927856-2932265 GCF_001515645.1 Sinocyclocheilus grahami | reverse complement strand
TTGTCATCATTATCGCTTACAATACTTGTTGTCTCCACTGGTCTTGTCATTATTATTTATGTATATATATTTTTTTTTTAAATGTTTTTTAAAAAAAAAGTATACTTGTTATATCTGTTATAAATCTTTTAGATACTCAATGATTTGTATGCTTCCTCCCACACACTTACATACAATGACACGTACACACACACATGCTCACAATCACAACAATACATATACAGGAGTTATCAGAATGATCTTGAAATGTTAGCTATCTGGATATATGTTCGTTTGTATATGTGATTCTGTATTTGGCACTTGTAAATATTGTCACATTCCTTACTTGCATAATAAAAATAATAAAAAAACACATAATTGTCCACATACTGTACATTATTGTTTCTCCTCTATGATATCGTCCTCTTTTGGAAGACCAAACAAAGTAGTTTCGCTTTCACAACGAAACACACAGCGCCTTCACAACATTTCACCGTGGACGAAGCGGAGTCCAGCCCGGGGTCGTCACATGTGGTTGCCGCAAAATAATGTGTTTTTTTAACCTTAAACCACATAAACACATTTCATTATACCAAATACACAAAATAATGTTCTTTTTTAGCAGCATCATATGACCCCTTTAAGCTCTTTTGAAGGCAGAATGTATTCTCATTAGTGTCTACATGTTTTGGACATTGCTTTTACATCATTATGTGCTAAAAAACATAACATTTTCTAAACTGCCATATTTCCCTCAAAGACCATTAAACCTGTTCAGTTGCTCACTACTACAAAGAACCTGCCACGTCATTTAATCTATAATCAGTTGTGTTGTTACACAGTGTTGGGGAAAGTTACTTTTAAAAGTAATGCATAACAACATTGCGTTACTCCATAAAAAAGTAACTAATTACGTTACTTAGTTACTTTTTATGGAAAGTAATGCGTTACGTTACTTTTGCGTTACTTTTTAAATCTGGACAGGGCTTGCTTGTTTGTTTTTAAAATAAAAAAGTTATATTTTTGGCAAATATAAAAGCGTTTTCACACCAAAAGTGAAATGAATGCGCCTCAGGCTGAAGGGAAAGTACAGTAGAATGCAGAAGAAGACATTTCAACACTTCAGCAATAAACAAAGACACGCAGATGTTTGTCTAGAGTAATTTGTGCTTATTAGTACGCTTGAACTGGATCATCGAAGACATTGGTTAATAGAATGGGATTAAATACATAAAGGATATTTGTGTTGTTTAACATTTAATTATTGCAGGTTTGCGTCATATTCTGAGTTGCATTATTTTTATTCATTTTGAGGAAAACTGTGAGATGAGTGAGTTTAGAAGAATACTTTTATTCAACAAGGACACATTGCAAAAAAATCACAGTAAAGACATTTATAATGTTACAAAATGTATATTTCATATAAACGCTGTTTTTAAAGACCATTAAACCTGTTCAGTTGCTCACTACTACAAAGAACCTGCCACGTCATTTAATCTATAATCAGTTGTGTTGTTACACAGTGTTGGGGAAAGTTACTTTTAAAAGTAATGCATAACAACATTGCGTTACTCCATAAAAAAGTAACTAATTACGTTACTTAGTTACTTTTTATGGAAAGTAATGCGTTACGTTACTTTTGCGTTACTTTTTAAATCTGGACAGGGCTTGCTTGTTTGTTTTTAAAATAAAAAAGTTCTATTTTTGGCTAATATAAAAGACTTTTCACACCAAAAGTGAAATGGATAAGTCTCAGGCTGAAGGGAAAGTAAATTTACGTCTGTATAGTAGAATGCAGAAGAAGAAATTTCAACACACTTCAGCAATAAAAAAGGCACAAATGTTTGTTTAGAGTCATTTGTGCTTATTAGTACGGTTGAACTGGATCATCGAAGGTCAGAAGCAAAGACATTGGTTAATAGAATGGGATACATATAGGATATTTGTGTTGTTTAACATTTAATTATTGCAGGTTTGCATCATATTCTGAGTTGCATTATTTTTATTCATTTGGAGGAATACTGAATCTGTGTGTTTTTTTATTTTAGAACTACAGTAACATCTTCTGATTTCTCTCAACATGGGGACAGGAGAGCTATCAATCAATAAATTGGGGAAAAAAAGTTACTTGCGTTACTTGTTTGAAAAAGTAACTCAGATATTCTCTTGTAAATTAAAAAGTAATGCGTTACTTTACTACTTGGGAAAAAAAGTAATCTGATTACATAACTCACGTTACTTACATCTGAATCTGTAGGGGTCAGTAAGATTTTTTTAAATTAGAAGAATGCTTTTATTCAACAAGGACACATTGCAAAAAAATCACAGTAAAGACATTTATAATGTTACAAAATGTATATTTCATATAAACGCTGTTTTTTAAACATTCTGTTCATCATAGAATCTTAAAAATGTATCACAGTTTCCACAAAAATATGAAGAAGCACAACAGTTTTCATCATGTTTCTTGAGCAGCAAATCAGAATATATGAATGATTTCTGAAGGATCATGTTTTTTTTATCATATTTGATTCATTCCCTTACAGAGTGACATTATATACTGAATTCCTCCCGATGAAATCCAGAGGGATATCTATAATCCTGTTAGGAGTAATTCAGATGACTGTTTATTCAACTATTACGTTTTTCAATATGCAATTATATTATACATTTTACTGAGATAGTTGTTTGTTGTTGTAACTGACTGAAGCAATGTATATTAGGTTAAATATAACATAAACATGCCTTTATAATATTCTCTCACAATGAGAATGATTAAAGTCTACAGTATCCTTAATTATCTTATGACATGTTGCTGTCCTTATAATGAGTCTTGATAATAATGAATTATAAATTAATCAATCTTCTGTGCTAATAGGTGTTCTGGGCCTTGGGTGCTGTGTTTGAAGTGTTACTGGCTATGGTGGTCATGCCCACATTAGGCTGGAAATGGCTGCTAGCTTTCTCCACCCTTCCTCTTGTTGTCTTTGCTGCCTCCTGCTGTGTAAACTGACTGAAGCAATGTATATTAGGTTAAATATAACATAAACATGCCTTTATAATATTCTCTTACAATGAGAATGATTAAAGTCTACAGTATCCTTAATTATCTTATGACATGTTGCTGTCCTTATAATGAGTCTTGATAATAATGAATTATAAATGAATCAATCTTCTGTGCTAATAGGTGTTCTGGGCCTTGGGTGCTGTGTTTGAAGTGTTACTGGCTATGGTGGTCATGCCCACATTAGGCTGGAAATGGCTGCTAGCTTTCTCCACCCTTCCTCTTGTTGTCTTTGCTGCCTCCTGCTGTGTATGTATGGCTGTAACAATGTTTAAACTGTTACTAGACACAAGGCTCGTGTCCAGGTGCCTTAATATACTGCTGTTTCTATTGTTTGGTTGTGAATTGTGTGTATTTGTCATGTAGTAGTTACCAGAGAGTGCTAGATTTGATGTACTGAGAGGCAGAGAAGACAAGGCCCTAGACACTTTGAAATACATAGCAGCAGCTAATGGGAGCTCTGTGCCTACTGGAAGACTTATAGCCAACACACAGGTATGTGGGGCTAACAGTCCTACATCTTTTCTCAAAATCTCCTACTCACACATTATTGAAGAATTTCAAATGTAGGGGTTTTATGTTTATTTTGTAAAGTAGAGTTGCCATTGATTTGTGTTTATGTGTTTTAGATTGAGCGTGGGAGAATTAGAGATCTTTTTATTCCAAAATACCGCAAAACAACACTTTTGGTCTGGGTTATCTGGCATGCAGATTGTTAAAAATGTCAAATCCTTCCATATAAAACTTTCTTTTTTTTTAAATGTAAAACTAAAAAATCACCTATGTTTGTTTTACACACACAGGTTTTGTAATGCTTTTTCATATTATGGTCTTGTCCTGCTGGCCACTGAACTCTTCCAAGCTGGATCTGCGTGTAGTGGTGAGTGGTTTGTAAAGTACTTTTTGTGACCAAGCTCATCATAAAATGTGCGCACACTTGATTTTAACACACTTTTGTGTTTAACTGGGACTACGAGCACAAATCTAAACTACACAAGAAAGTTTGGGGTCGGTAAGATTTTGTATGTTTTTGAAAAAAGTCTCTTATACTCACCAATGCTGAATTTATTTGATGGAAAATACAGTAAAAACAGTAATATTGTGAAATATTATTACAATTTGAAATAAAATGTTCTTTTTTAAATATATTTTAGTAATATAAATTATAATAAATTAGTATATTAATTTATTCCTGTGATTTCAAAACTGATTTTTCAGCAGTAATTACTCCAGTCTTCAGTGTCACATGATCCTTCAGAAATCATTCTAATATGCTGATTTAATGTTCAAGAAACATTTCTTACTAAAGTGCCAAAAACTTGCTTAATATTTGTGTGGAAACTGTGGTATATACAGTATATATATA
>NW_015505271.1:2918156-2927838 GCF_001515645.1 Sinocyclocheilus grahami | reverse complement strand
ATTATTTTATATATATATATATATATATATATATATATATATATATATATATATATATATATATATATATATATATATATGATGAATAGAAAATTAAAAACAGTCTTTACTGTCACTTTTGATTACTGACCCCAAATTTTTGAAGAGTATATCTTTAATTTCTCATACATTTTAAACAGGTTAAGCACAATGTGTTGTGAATTGTAGTAAAAATGTGTCTAATTCCAGCTACTGATAACTCAAATATGGAAGCTCAGTGCAGTTTGGAGTGCAATTATCTGACTTTTCATGATTATGTGGACCTTCTGTGGACCACCTTAGCAGAATTTCCAGGTGACATGAAGTCTTTCTCTCCTCTCATGTTGCTGTTTTTAGTTAATCAACCTAAATGCAAACATTGTTATATGAGCTACATATAAACTAATAGACAACTGTGTGATTTGTGTCTTGATGTCAGAACAGGTATTCTGGTCACCCTGTGGATGATTGATCGAATTGGCCGGGAGAAAAGCAATGTCAATTTGTTTTTTATTGTTCTCTGTGTCTATTTTGCCACTGTATGCCTGTACACAAAGTTAAATTCATAAAGTCATCAAAAAAAACCCTGTACAGATTCTAATAAGGATGCAAAAATCAACTTTGTAATTGCAAAAGTAAGAAAAAGAAGTGCCTAAATATTTTTAAGCCACAGTAAATGACATAACATGTTTATCTTTTACTTTACAATTTCCAGGACAGTTCTCACAGTCTTTATTTTCATTGCTCGAGCCTGTATAACTGGGGGCTGGCAGGTTGCATATGTTTATACACCTGAGTTGAAGCTTTCTTGCAAAGCGGCTTATTGTGCTTCAGTCAATCCCAGTGGAATTTTCATTTAAAATGCGATTTTCCTTTTTTCTGGTCTTGGCCTCCTCAGGTTTTCCCCACAGCAACCAGAGCTATTGGTATTGGTACAGGCAGCGGGATGGCTCGTGTTGGAACTCTCATCACACCATTTATTGCTCAGGTAAAGCATTCCTCCGGTTTCATAAGAAGATTAAGGTGTATTGATGCTTTCCTGTATGTGTGTTTGTGTCTGTATCCCTTCAGGTCCTTCTGAAGTCATCGGTTTACCTGACTCTCTCTGTGTATTTAATATGTTGCTTGCTGGGCACAGTGGCATCCTTTGTATTGCCCATGGAAACAACAGGGCGGAGCCTCCAGGAATCAACGCAAAGCACCATGGAACAAAAAAACACGGAAAGGCCGCATGGCTCTGAGACAGCCGAGTCCTCCAGCAACACGTGTCCTTAACAGCACATGGAAAACTGAATCTGTGAGATCTTCGGATTAATAGTGGAGAAGGCCATAATGTATAATCATGCCATACCTGTATATACCGAATGTTATGTAAATGCATTCTAAAGTACATTTTTAAATAAATAGTTAATTTCTTTGTATATATTATGCACATAAAATATTGTAATTAATTTTACATTAAGCTGTTTATGATGCCAAGAACTTGTCAAACTATTTTGTTGGGTCTTTCAGTTACACAAGTATCGATTTCTCTCCTTTATTGATGTTTTTCCAATGAACTCTACATGCACGCATACTGTCAGTGTTTTTCTCCTAAAATCTCAGTGCTACACAAGCGTCTGGTATAGTACTGGCCTGACAGCAAACTATGGTAGTATCAAACGCTTTCTGACATATTTCTAATAACTGTCAATCACAACTAATTATTATATAACTATAGTAAACACTATTGACTTATATTAAAACAAAGTTTTAACGAGTTCGAGAAGCTCTAAATATGTTAAGCATAAAAGTGGATTGTATCAACATTGCTTTGCCCTGTTGTGTGACATTTCCTCAAGATTTAATTGTATGCTTCATTTTCTCACAATTTCCCAAATGCCAATAGACTGCAGTTGTGACAGCAGTCATAAATCACGATTTGCTACTTGCTGATTGACTGCAGGGGGAGGGACATTCTTGCTCTAGAGAGAATTTGATTGGACAAATGTTTGTAGTGCAAGATGAGTCATCAATATTTTGTATTTAATTTTTCTAGGTAGAGACAAAATGAGCATACTATAGAACAAGCCCACATTAATTGGAACGAATTTAAAATGTGTATATCAGCTACATTTAAAAATGGTCAACAACAGCTAACACACGTGTGCCTGGGTAACACACGTTTGTTTGTTTATTTTTCTCCTAGAGTATTTAACCAGGGGTTGAATTTGCATTACAAAACACACACACTCAGCTCCATTTTTGGTTGCTGAACCATACAAATTTGTCGTCGTCACAGGGAGGAAGGACAAATCTAGCGATCAAGCTACATCATAAGGGCTCAAGTAGTATGTGGATGATTGGGTGTTGAGTCTGCATAGGATGCACTGTTGTCAGGGAGAAGTGCAAGTCACCTTCACGCGGTTGGCCCACAAGCCCCTATCTAACGCAGACGATCACAGAACTACACCAACCACGGACGGCGGTCCCGAAACAAGGTCCATAATGTCTGGCCACTAAATCAACGGTCCAGCCGGGAAGATAGAGCACAGACCGTGTTTATTGGCATCGCTGGCGTGAATGAGAATTTGCCGAATCGCTGAGTTGGATGACAAAGCCGATGATGGTTTTATCGCTCCACTAAATTAGATTTAATGCGCCTCTGAATGCATTAACCCCGTCACTGGCGGGTGCTGAACGGGATATCTCGGCGTGTCCTATTCGGACCGGAGCGCCTGTGAGGTTTCCCTGAACGCTTTGCAGCGTTTGCAGCCATGGCTCTGGTGACTCTGCAGCGCTCCCCTACACCCAGCGCCGCATCCTCAGCCAGCACCAACGCGGGGGAGGTGAGTGGAGGCTGACCGGCGGGGGAAATGCTGGGGATGCATGTGTAAATAACGCTTAAACAGCTAATATTAACCGGGCCTGTGGCTCGAGGATAGTTTCTCCTTTCTAATGACGTGCGAATCTGATACTATAAGAAGTCACCGAGTTCAGCCTGCTGTGTAGACGAGCGCACGCTGAAGTTTTCACATTAACGATGAGGAGGCTGTTTTTTCAGGCAGTGTGTATGAGAGAGCGCGAGTGATGCTGGGGATTAACTCGACTTGCCCAAACAAAACAAAACATGCCAGTGCTGAATTGTTGTTGAAATGTTCAAATATATTTGTGTATGTGGTTGAAATATGTGATAATTATTTTACTTTAGTGGATGTAGGTGCATGGTGCAATTATTATTTCACTGTTTATCCTACCTACCCTACATTCAATAACAGTATCTTATTTGTGTGTGCTGAGGATAAAGTGGTCATAAATCGACTGCCTTGTATATTTAACGCAGTATCAATTTAGCCATACCACAGATATGCTTACACCGGGTTCTTAGTAATATGATAGCCTACTTGACCAATTGAGCGTTTGGCAGTTCTCACTATGTACGATTCGTGAACGAACCTCATTATTTGTACAACGAGTCGAATCTCTTCAAAGAATCGGTTGAACTGATTCATAAAAGCTGCCTTAAATTGATTACGAAACGGACTGAATCTGTCAGAATGGTTATCGAGTAAACGCCTCATTAAACCGAGAAATCTCTGTTCGGGCATGTGCTCACTGATAATGAGCTGAAAGTTGTGTAAAATTAAGTGCATCTATATTATGAATGATATAGCTAAAAGTTAGGCTACTTTATTTATGGAGTTAGTTGAAATGTGAAAAATTAAACATATTGGAATGTTTACGGTTTTATGAGGGGTTTATTATCAGCACACATGCGATACTGAGTGGGTTAGATAACATTTCGTTAAACTCATGCAAAAACGTTTTTAAACAAAAGGGGTAAATTATTTTTCATACTGTTTATTATGAATGCAAATTCTATGTATTTTCTAAATGACTTTGTTAGCTAAATCATGACTTCACCTGACTGAACTGGGGCACATCAAATTATAATAAACATCCTTAAATGCCGTGCGTGTCAGGGACCACGATTCCATGACCTAATACAGTGGTAGCTACCCCCAGCCCTGCACATTTTGTATGTCTCCCTCATCTATCATACCTGATTCAATTCTTCAGCTCATTAGTGGAGACTGCAAGACCTGAAGTGGGTGTGTCAGATATAGGGAGACATACAAAATGTGGAGTGTTGGGGGTACTTCATGGAGAGGTTTGAGAACCACTGACCTAATAGAATAGCTGAATCTTTTTTTTTATAACCGGTTCTTTGAAACGAACTGATCGAAAGAACCGAGTCTTCCCTTCACTACTCTCAGTACACTCACTGCAATGATGTCATTGAATAGATACTCTGCCTGGTGACCAATCATGGGACCCAGAATATTGTCATGTCTACCCCCCCCCACAGATTTTGCTATTCAGGCTTCTTAGAGACAGGCCACTTATGAGCTAGCCTACTATAACATAAGCCCACAGTAATGTTCATCCCTGAGGCTTTCATTTTTTAATGTGCCCTAAATCTATCCAAAGTATTTTTGTTTTGCTTAAGCATAAAATGTTTCTGCTTACTATTTAAAGAATTCCGTTTTGGGCTTACATTTCTGAATCTGTCTCATCAAACAGTCTGGTGTTAATGGCTTTGTATCTCTAAACCATAATTAGAGAGATCCAGAATTGATTGATATATGCAAAGTAATTTCATACAGTATACAGTTTCTACCAGGGCCCTTTGTAATTCCACTTCTGCTGTTTTATTTGTCAGGATTTAGGCAGTGATGATGATCGAAAGGCAAACCTAAGGTCAGTGCTATTTTTATTCATCTTATTTAATCCATTCATCCTTTTTTAACTATGATAAAAATCTTAATTTTGGAGTGTCTTCATAATTGTGTGTGTGGCCTATTTCAGCCTGAGTGAAAGTTTCTTCATGGTAAAAGGGGCAGCTCTGTTTTTACAGCAAGGCAGCAGTGCACAAGGGCCCAGAACACCCACCCATCATAAAAATGCAGGTAATCCACTACAAGGTCATAACCATGATCAATTTTGTGAGTGTGAAGAATTTGAAGAAATTAAATAATTAAGTATTCAAGGAAATAAAGTATTTTGCATCACTAGATATTACTGTCAGTTGTTTAAAATTTCTGTCGTAAAACAGTTGTCAAATATTAAATGTTTGGCTGCTTTCATCTTCACACTTTTTCACAGTTAAAAGTGAAGATTTTGCTTTCTGTGAACAGCTAAGCCTCTCTTTTTAAATTGATTAGCCATCTCAGTCATTTAGTCATTGATCAATGCTGTTAGAACGTTGAGGGGAAAACACCTTGAAAATGTCTTTTTGTCATGGTAACAACAAACAGAACAGTGTGTAATGGAGTGCAGCAGAAGAGCATCAAGAATATCAAATATTGGTGTGAGCAATTTGGCCATTTCTAATTATTGGGGGGTATTTGATCATCTGTACCTGGTAAAGCTTCCTTCAAGATTTCTCTGCCATCCATGTTTGATTCTTGTTTGCTTACCTAAAAAGAGATGCACATAGTGTTAGTTCACTGATAGGGCTGGGGGGGAAACCTGCATGCTTGCACGAATGCATTGCCCAGCTTTCTCAAACGATTTTGGATTAATCCACAAAAAATTAATCCTTCTGGTTATTGAAAACAGCAAAACATTACAGATAAGTTCACAAATGGTAAGAAGGGCCAATTTGCAGCATTTGCACTATGTAAAAAAAAAACACGCATGGGAGTCTGCAGATAAGATTAACTTTAAAGATCAAAAAGGCTGGCTAACAATTTTTTTTCATTATTTTACTTAATTTTATATTTTATTTAAAAACATTTTTAATGCAGTATTTAATGACCTAAATCATAATTGTAGTACACTTGCTCTAAACATGATCATTCTTAGTCGCATCCACTGAAAACAAGATCCCATTAAGTTTACAACAAAATTACATGGTTATCGACAGGAGCTTTAAGACTCTGAAACAAATAAAGCTATGGTTGTTGTACATCTCATTAATTGCAGGGCTCAGAATGGAATGCATCCAACTTGGAGGAGCTTCAAGACTCTGGGTTAGTGCTGTTATACATCGACCGACTGTGCATTGAGTTAAAATTATATGTGTATTTAACACAAATCAGCAGTCTAACATCTGTTTATGTTTATGCAGGGTTGGGTATATCCTCAATGTCACAAAAGAGATTGACAACTTTTTCCCAGGTACCTTTTGTTATTGTAATGTCCGAGTTTATGATGATGAGACTACAGATCTGCTGGCACACTGGAACGAAACCTACAACTTCATAGTTAAAGCCAAGTGAGTTACTTTTCATGTTTAGAAAGATACTAGAAATGTGTGTTGTTGTTCCTGTTTCACTCAGTAAAGCTGTTTGTACCCTTATGTTTTGACAAAAGATTTTTTTGACATGGGTGCCTTGTATGTCTTTCATATAGGAAAAACAACTCTAAATGCCTTGTACATTGCAAGATGGGAGTGAGTCGCTCAGCATCCACCGTCATTGCTTATGCTATGAAGGAGTATGGATGGTCACTTGAGAAGGCTTACAGTTTTGTCAAACAGAAGAGGAATATAGCACAACCCAATCCAGCTTTTATGAAACAACTTGCTGAGTACGAGGGGATTTTAGATGCCAGGTGGGAAATACCAAGATAATTAGACACGTTCTTTTTGACATCATATATAGCATTCTTTTTGACATCATATATAGCATTCTTCTTCCATTTGCATTCACATTTATATTTATTCATTTAGCATACACAGTTTATTCAGAGCATCTTACTTTTTCATTTGTACATTTCTTAATCATTGTGAATAATGTGAAAAGACCAGCTTTAGAACAGCATGAATTTTCAGGTCCAGGCTGGTTTATGCTGGTTTGGTGCTAGCGAAGCTGGTCCACTAGCATGGTCTTTCTAGTGAAAATTAACTGAACAACAAAGACTTGGTGGGGACATAAACATAAAAAACTCAACTGTTTCTTGTGACCACATAGTCTAAAGCAGGGGGTGTCCTGCAGAGTTTAGCTCTAACTTGCCTCAACACACCTGCCTGGTATTTTCCACTATGCCTAGTAAGAGCTTGATTAGCTGCTTCAGGTGTGTTTAATTAGGGTTGAAGTTAAACTAGGGTGACCATACGGGCCATTTTTCCCGGACGCGTCCTGGCCAGGATTTCTATATTGCTTTGATTCAAAGTACCTCGAGAGTGTTTTCGAAAACCTAAGGAACCAATGTCATACACCGATCGGTCTGCACACACAAACAAAGCCAAACCCTAGATATTTTAGGCAATATAGAAATCCTGGCCAGGATGCGTCCGAGAAAAATGGCACGTATGGTCACCCTAAGTTAAATGTTGCTGGACACTGGCCCTCCAAGACCAAGTTTGGACAGCCCTGGTCTAAAGGGACCAAACCTATCTTTTTTGCAGTTTTCTTTGACTGTATTTTCTTTTTTTCACACTTTTTTCAAGAGGTGACTGCTACCTTTGTTTCCTGTCATTTGTAGCAAGCAGAGACACAACAAACTCTGGCAACCTGATGGTGACGAGTATTCGCTTGAGGGCCTCCAGGCTTCAGCTGCCAGTGGTGACCAGACTCCTCAATTTTCGTCACTGCACCCCGATCAAGAACAGACCGCTTGGGGCCATGGTGGAGCAAGTGCTTCCCCCTGCTGTGGAGAAGAGCCGACAGACCATCTCAATTACAACTACTACTTCCGGCGACTATCAGACACCGCTCTGGACAGTGAACCCTCCACGCCAGTTCGAGGTCCTCCACTTTTAGGCATGGAACGAGTCTTTATTGAGATTGAGGATGTAGAGAGGGATGCATTGTTGGATGATGAAGGTTTCCCCATGGCTCACCTGGCCCTTCCCGGGGAGGGCACAGCAGCCCAGACCTGTGGCCGACTGGAGCCTATAGAGGACATGCGCTTGAGGCTGGAGTTTAGCACGGTGGAGGAGGAGGATGAGGAGGAAGCACAAAAGGAGGAGGCGGAGATGGCTGCCTTAGCTCGTGGCGAGGAGACGCCGAGGGAAGACGAGAGCCTGGCTAACTCGAACCGCTTTAACAACGAGAACGCCAACAACAGCAACAGGCTGGCTGGGAAACGCAGCTGCCCTTCTGGCTTTGACGTGAGTATGACGTCTTAGCTGTAGCGGCAGCTCTCCTGGCTTGTATGCAAGCTTATAGCTCAAAGAGCTCTTTTCTGTGAATCCATCCTAAACGCTTTACTTTCTCTAAAGCATCCCGTACTCTTACACCTTTAAAAAACCTAACCATGCATTCTCCCTGCCTGTGTGTATTCATCGGTTTAGGACAGTGCTAGCATTGGAAACCCCTACAAAGTGAAGCCCTCATATCAGTCGTGCCGAGACTGCCTGCGCCTGCCCAGTGGCCGCCGCTGCGAACGTCGCACCCATCGCCTTAACCTGCCACGTCACACTGGCCTGCCCAGTTTGTCCATCCAGGCCCCCAGAGGACACAAATTCAGTCCCGTCTCTGCCAATAAGGTGCCTCCTCCTGCCCCTCTGCATCACATGAGCAGCGGGCACTGCCAGTGCATTCGTTGCTTCGGTCGAGCCAACTCGGACACTTACAACAAGCAACTGAGCTGCGAAGACCTTTCTCAGGATTTGCGTCATTCCTTGGAGACTGAGGACAAAATGGAAGGGGAGGATGAGGGGAGCAAGGAATGCTCCAGTAGTCCTACAACAGAGCTCACTCTCCTGAGGCTCAGTCTGGGTGGTGAGAGGCCTACGGCGGAGCTCAGTCAGGGGGCCCCACTGGAGACGCAGCTGGTGCGCCATAGACTGGAGCAACTGTCCGGTCCTCAGTCGGAACAGATGGACTTGAGCATAGAGGACACTGCCACAGAGGACATGGAAGTGGATGATGGGAACGTCCCCAACTTGCACCCTGGTTCCAGTGAACTCCAGCAAACGCTCGCACTGGGCTCGGCCCTGACACGCAGCTCCAGCAGCGACAGTCTGCAGAGAATTCGCAGAGGCCAGCCGAGCTTGGTACGCCAGCGAGCTCGAGAGATCGAGACCCGTGTGCGGCTCACCGGATTGACCATGTCCTCCCAACTCAAAAGGTCTAATTCGCTGGCCAAGCTAGGTGACTTGGCCATCTCCACAGAGGACCTCATGCTTTCCACCACAGTCTCCATTGACTAAGACGACCAAGAGCCTGCAATCCTCTTCCTCCCCCAAGCTCTCTTTAACTCCAACTGTGTTGCAGAGTTTGAAAAGCTGACTCCAAGATGTCGGATTGACCATGTCCTCCCAACTCAAAAGGTCTAATTCGCTGGCCAAGCTAGGTGACTTGGCCATCTCCACAGAGGACCTCATGCTTTCCACCACAGTCTCCATTGACTAAGACGACCAAGAGCCTGCTCTTTGCGTGCAATCCTCTTCCTCCCCCAAGCTCTCTTTAACTCCAACTGTGTTGCAGAGTTTGAAAAGCTGACTCCAAGATGTCAGAACTGCTTTCTCAGTGAATGGGACCGATCCAGTCCTACAGCCATCGAGAGCAACCATGGAGGCCGATGCTACAAGACACCTCATGAGAACAATCAGACCAGGCTTGGACATCCTTCCAGCAGCCCTTTACATAACTGCACTGCATTCTTCATGTGTCTGTCTGTGCTTTAACTAAGATATATATATATATATATATATATATATATATATATATAT
>NW_015505271.1:2885968-2918116 GCF_001515645.1 Sinocyclocheilus grahami | reverse complement strand
GCGCTAAATTTTATATGTGTGTGTGTGTGTTTTCAATCAAATATATATATATATATATATATATATATATATATATATATTAAAGCATGCTCTGGCTTGGACCTTCATTAATGGCTTTGTTGATACTGCTTTTATTTGTCTTGCTAAAGGAAGCCCTACCTGTTAAGGTTTTAATATACATGTGGCCCATCTATTGGTGGCATAATCAGACCTTTTTATATTAGCAATGATTTTCCTCAAATATTTTGTTCAAATATTTGTTTGATCTCCATAATTTAAACTTTCTTTAACTTTAAAACCCCATTTTTGTGCCCTTTGGTTGATATTCCAACAACATAAATGACATTTTGCCTCCCAGTTTGTTCATCAGCAAATTTATGTGCTACTGCAAATGAACCAATCGTGCAGTTGTGATGATTTGATAGCAAAAAGTGACCATTTGTCTGATTTAGATAATCGTTACGAACCATAAAGGTGCACATAAATGTGAAAATTAGAAAGGTGTTATGGAGTAACTAATCAAACCACTTGTTATGTTCTAATGATAATAGAAATTTTAATTCCATAGAAATTACTGGTTGGACCAAATAAGGTGGACGACGAGTATTTATAAGCTATTTAAAAACTGAATCAGATTCAGATGTAGATATTGATATGTCCATGATAACATTTGATCTATGGCTTTATTAAAACATGATCAAAATCTCACCCTATACCATATGCTTTATAAAAAAACAAATCCATACCTAATTGGCTATTACAATTTAACACTAGTCATAAATATTTAATTGGTGACTTTTTTGTTAACTTGAAACTTGCCTTCAAAAGCTGTATAGTTCCACAAACGTTTGTGAGGAAATTTTTATTCCACCCTGATTGACATTACTTGAATGACATCAACAAAGCCACATAATTATTGTCTATTTCCAGAGAAAAATGCAACATGAATGTGGTTGGCTAATTGTCTTACAACTCTAATTTGCTTCTCATCTGGTGTTTATCAGGTCAACTACATCTGAAATGTGCTACTAGAGTAGCTACTGTTATGTAATTTAGCTTAAGCTGTTTATTGTACAAATTGTAGCCTGTGATGTGCAAAAGGCTTTAGCAGCAACACATTAGTACAATACAGTCTTCAAGTTGATCAGAGGATGTTTAAATGTGTCACTCTCGTCCTTTAAAAGGTCCTTTTAAAGTGTCTCCTAAATGAAATTACATCATGGCATCTGATGATGACAGTCATGTACATTGAGTATTAACAGGCATGAACAGTTTGTTATGATATTGTGGACAAAAGGACCTGCTTGAGCTTGTCAATTTAATACCATGATGGTGTATAATATTTGTAAAAGAACACACAAATTTTGATTAGTGCTCCAAGATAACTAGTAAGTTGCAAGTATTGGTTAAACTTGACCTTAATTATTTTTTCATATATATGTGTGTGTGTGTGTGCGAGTGTGTGTGTAATTTAATAGTTAATGATATTGGTCTTTGTGTTGCCTACTAAGCTTTTTTTTCTGTTGTTGTTTTGTTTTTTTGGAAAAAAAAATATATGCAAAGTGGCCTGTGCAATAAGTGTAAACAATAATGTGAAAACTAACTAGTTTTCCTTAAGAAGAATGAAAATCTGAGAGAAAAGCACCTCGAGTGAGATTTGAAAGAAAGTGTTTTTTCCCATATGGTATGCATGGGCTCAGTCACTGCTGTACGAAACTATTATGTTCTTACTTACTTTCTTACTAACCTACTCCATATTGCTTTTGCAAATTCCAAATGATTTGGAACTTAATATTGGCTTTTTATTTATTTAATTATTTATTTATTTCCCCATGTTTACAAAATATATATAATGAGGGCATTCCCATTTCTAACTGTATAGTTGTTGTTGTTTTTTGGGGGGGGGTGTATTTCTGCAAATCAAAATTATTACAATTGCCAAAAAAAGATGGCCTCCCAAAGAGAGTAAAGTTGTAGTTTTGCTTTCCGCTCATGGCTCGTCATACCTCCTCCCAGCTGCTGCTGTTTTGAGTACAAGACATTTTGTTTCTTCAGACATGCAAGTGCCTTACCTGTTGCCATTTGCAATCAGTTGTCTAACGGTTCTTTGGTAAAAACCGCTCTTTGTTTCGCAGAGGTTTTGTCTCCACCTGTTTGCGGTCTTTATAGAGCAAAGCATATTTTGAAAAAAAATAATCATATTTCGTGGCTTATTCAAGTCTGTTTATCTTTAATTTTGATACTACATTTCATATTTGAATAGAAGAGACCAAAGTCATTTATTTATTGTCATGTTTTGGCATGTTTGAACACACTAACCTAACAATAAAATCAATTCAAGAAACTGTAAGATTGCCTTTAGCCCTAACTAAACAGCTCTTAAAAGTGACTTGGAACATATATCATCTATACACTGTACTTCATTTTGACCATTTTAAGTTGTGCTGCACTTTGTTTTATAATGTAATGTACAGTTAATTATAGAAATAAATTGTTTATTGTCTGCATCAGAAATGGACTAGTATTGCATTTTTTCTAGCCACAAGTGGCTTGGAGAGACAGAGAGAACTGTGTTGATAATTATTATAATAAATGCACTACACATCACAATTCACTTCTTAGTATGGAGACATTTTCTACAAAATGAGTTTTTTCAGTAAATTACATGTAAATTAAGAAAAAGTGTTGCTTTTCCTGACCTTTGAGTGCTGCACAGAAGGAACTCTTATTGAATTAGGCAAATGTGATTCTGACATCACAAGAACCAGACACAGGAGCAGCCCAGAGACTGAAGCTGGAGACAGTTAAACAGACTAAAGTAGTCCAATCCAAAGACGTATCTGCATCACTGGTGAGGATTTTTCTCCTTACATGAACACGGTGAGATTGTGAGCTGTATTTGTTTAGCACGTGCTACATCTGTATTTGCCAGTAATGTGATTTTTGCTGTATTGTAAATCTCTCATGGCAAAAAGCATCTGCTAAAGACATACATATAAATGTAAATGTATTTGTGAATTAGTTGTCTCAGGAAGATGTATTTTTAAAGTCATCTTGAAAAAATATTCGCACCCAAAGTCATTTATTTATTGTCATGTTTTGGCATGTTTGAACACACTAACCTAACAATAAAATCAATTCAAGAAACTGTAAGATTGCCTTTAGCCCTAACTAAACAGCTCTTAAAAGTGACTTGGAACATATATCATCTATACACTGTACTTCATTTTGACCATTTTAAGTTGTGCTGCACTTTGTTTTATAATGTAATGTACAGTTAATTATAGAAATAAATTGTTTATTGTCTGCATCAGAAATGGACTAGTATTGCATTTTTTCTAGCCACAAGTGGCTTGGAGAGAGAGAGAGAACTGTGTTGATAATTATTATAATAAATGCACTACACATCACAATTCACTTCTTAGTATGGAGACATTTTCTACAAAATGAGTTTTTTCAGTAAATGACATGTAAATTAAGAAAAAGTGTTGCTTTTCCTGACCTTTGAGTGCTGCACAGAAGGAACTCTTATTGAATTAGGCAAATGTGATTCTGACATCACAAGAACCAGACACAGGAGCAGCCCAGAGACTGAAGCTGGAGACAGTTAAACAGACTAAAGTAGTCCAATCCAAAGACGTATCTGCATCACTGGTGAGGATTTTTCTCCTTACATGAACACGGTGAGATTGTGAGCTGTATTTGTTTAGCACGTGCTACATCTGTATTTGCCAGTAATGTGATTTTTGCTGTATTGTAAATCTCTCATGGCAAAAAGCATCTGCTAAAGACATACATATAAATGTAAATGTATTTGTGAATTAGTTGTCTCAGGAAGATGTATTTTTAAAGTCATCTTGAAAAAATATTCGCACCTTTAAATTTTTACAAAGAAAAAAAAATTAAATGTGGAACGCTACTTAAACGGATCACTGAACTTTAAAACATGTTTGACTGCATTTAGTTAAGATTGTTTTGCATACAGTAGATAATAAAAACAGCGGCCGCTGATAGTTGTCATTTGAATAACAGGTTAGCAATTGCAAGTCTCTTATAGCTCAAATACAACCAGTGCGACAACCAGTTTAGCTTAATTATTCATCTGCTATTACTGTATGTGAAATTGTGGACATTGTATATTTGAGCATAAAACTTTTTGCTCAATCTGCAAATTCACTCAACTCTTTTGGGTAGGGAGCTAAATTGAGAAAGTCTCTTTTTATGGATGGCCCTTCCCCGCTGCTTGGGATATTGCAAGCTGAGGTCGTCAAACTCAAAATAACCCATTAGATTTACTGTGCAGTGCCTGTGCAATGACATAACCATAATATAAGTTTGCCATTCATGCAGCAGCCCAGCCAGTTGAGCTTTACCTCTACAGCTGACATTCTCAGACAGAGTAAAGAGTCAAAACAGAGCACTGGACCCTTAAAATATCCCATCATGCTGAGAGGCACAAATGAGATGACATTTACTGCTAACATAGAGCCATATTCATTCATGTTTACACAGAGAAGCCCACATTCACAAGCTGTGTCATGTGCAATTGCAAGTCTCTTATAGCTCAAATACAACCAGTGCGACAACCAGTTTAGCTTAATTATTCATCTGCTATTACTGTATGTGAAATTGTGGACATTGTATATTTGAGCATAAAACGTTTTGCTCAATCTGCAAATTCACTCAACTCTTTTGGGTAGGGAGCTAAATTGAGAGAGTCTCTTTTTATGGATGGCCCTTCCCCGCTGCTTGGGATATTGCAAGCTGAGGTCGTCAAACTCAAAATAACCCATTAGATTTACTGTGCAGTGCCTGTGCAATGACATAACCATAATATAAGTTTGCCATTCATGCAGCAGCCCAGCCAGTTGAGCTTTACCTCTACAGCTGACATTCTCAGACAGAGTAAAGAGTCAAAACAGAGCACTGGACCCTTAAAATATCCCATCATGCTGAGAGGCACAAATGAGATGACATTTACTGATAACATAGAGCCATATTCATTCATGTTTACACAGAGAAGCCCACATTCACAAGCTGTGTCATGTATCTCAAAATATTCTGACTAGTATACTGTACTTAATATAGGCCTTCTTGATGAAAGGACTTTATCCTATTTGACCTTTTATGCTTAAGTAAAACATTGTGCTTTTTTAGTTTTGATATCAGCATGAGGGCAGAGGACAAAGGACATGCTTACACCTTATCATATGCTTATATTTGGGAGGCTATTTTAGACTATTCTTCCCACAAGACCCACATTGTGACACTACAGTCAGCTGAGCATTATGGGATGCTTCTTTCTTTCAAACCACTGTGCAATGGAAGTTTCAGAAGGTCACTGATAAAGCCATGACCGTTATAGCCAGAGGTCACAGAGTTCATATGACCCTGCGATGGAACCAGATTGGTCGGTGTGTCTATTTTGTGCCAACAGGTCACTTTCTGAAAAAAATGCATTGCTTTTATGTAGTATATCAAAGTCAGGATAACTAAATTTTCAACAATAAATAAATGAGAAGTTATGAATAAATATTACATTGTTACTAAAAATAAATCAGTAGATCTAAACTCCTTGAAAATGATCCTGTGCTGCTGTTCTGTAAGCCAGTCTGTAATTCAATCCACATATTTTAATGCAAGTTTTAGGATATTATACACACACACACACAAACACACACACACGCACACACTACCATTCATAGGTTTGGGGTCAATATCTTTTTTTTTAATAAAAATAAATGTAATAATAATATAACTATTATAATGAAATATATTTACAATATATATATATATATATATATATATATATATATATAAATAGAAAACTTATAAATTGTAATATTACTGTTTTTGCTGTGTTTTTGATCAAATAAATGCAGCATTAGAGACTTCTTCCAAAAACATTAAAAGATCTTACTGACACCAAACTTTTGAACAGTCGTGTAAATATATTGGTATTTTTATATATTACTAATTCATTTTAATATACACAATTTTAATATATTAATTTGAATTAATTTTAATATATTAAAATAAATGATCAACTAAATTTCCAGCTTGGATGGAAACATAGCCACAGCGGCCAGGAGGTCTGGCGTGTTGTAGTCAAGAGCCATAGGATATGTTTGGAGTCCGTGGGTTTTCCCCTTTCATGTCTAATGTGACCTTCGCACCTGGTAACTGATCTACTCTGCCAGTTGTCCAGTTCCCATTTTGGTTCTGTGACTCAGTAGCCACATTGAGAGTCATTTAATTTTAGGCAATGCAACATTCCAGTAAGGAGTGATGTGAGAGGAACAAGAGAGAGCTTGAACTGGGAGGAGGCTCACTACAGATCTGTCTGTTCATAAACTCATGGGTGGGGATATGTGTTCTTCACAGGGGTGATGGGACAGAAACAGGACAAGGAGCTAGGAAAAGAAGACGTCCTGACTGGCACCGTTAGTGACTATGAGATCTTAAACCGAAGCGAGGAGGAAGCACATTCCAACAACTCAGAAGAAACAGACCAGAATTTTGTTCACTTGGACACCTCCATACTAGAGCCCCATCAGGAACCAACAAGAACTAATGACAAGACCACTGAGCCCTCTTTAAACCAGAGAGGAAAAAAGATCAGACAGAGTTATGACACGGATGTTTCACAGAATGCCAGGACACCAAATCCTCAACTGAGCCTGGCAAGAGATCCATGTGCCTCAGAATTCAAAACAGTCACAAGTGACGCAACGGCCACAGATATATCTACTGCTGTGGACCAGCGACGACCTGACAAAACTCACCTCAAGGATAGTCCAAACATGTTAGAAGGCTCTTGTCAAGGGGACTCAACAGATGATGGCGTGAGCATTGAGACACAGACGCTGTCTCACAGACAGAATGGGATGTTAGACACAAAGGCAATGACAAAGATGAGTGGTGATGTTGAAATAAAGAGGAAATTTTCTTTGGAATCAGAGAATGCTAATTTACTTGAAAGACAGCCATTCCAGGAAATAGGAGTTTCAGAGGACAAATATAAACATGAAATGCAGAGCCTAAATAGTGACAAAATTAGGAGAAGTTGTGAAAAAGTTTGCAAAGAAAGTGCTGGAACTGTCCGACATGAAGAAAGTCCTGATGTGGACAGATTTGAGTATTTGGACAGAGTTGATTCTTTATGTCCAGAGACTGTGACTACATGTCCGTCAATCACTGGAGTCCACTCAAATTCAAGTCGCCCGTGGCTTCAGAATGCCAATAAGCAGGATAATTTACAGGGAGATAAAAATATCAATAGAGGTTTGTCACAATGTGTTTTTCAAGAACCTAATGATGCCTCACAGACACCAAAAGCAACGGCCAAAGAAGACTTCAGAATAGACCAAAGAAACCCAACATCCCGTACACCATTGCTGGGAAAAGAAGAGACCGGATGGGGTAGAACTGAAGGTAAGGACAAAATCTTGCATATTCCCTTTGATGAACCTTGTTTATTAAGATCTAGAGTGACAACATTCGACTCTTTCGACTCTGTTACTGAACCCACAAATCTAGACACAGCTCTATTCCCATTGAGGATTGAGGAGGACTTCAAACAAAAGGTGTTAAGCCCATTCCATCCAGATTTAAGCCAAAACAGTACTTTGTTTAACACTGAGAAGCAAAATGATGACAAAGGGGCATTCACTGTCATGGAAAAACACTCAACGGCCATGTCATCTGAGAGTTTAACTGCATCCAGTGCTAAAAACGTCCCTGTTAGCAATGCGCCTCACCCAGTCAAAAAGGGAGTGTGGGGAGCAGAAGCACCACGTGTGAAAAGAGACACTGAATCTGCTTGGCGAAAAGCTGTTCGGTCGAAATCCACAGAAAGCAGAAAAGACTATGATGGTCATCTTAATGGAAGACATAATACTTCTTCTTTACTTGAATTATCAGGTGAAAATGGTCAATTTCAGGTGCATCAGGGCAAAAGAGTCTGTAACCCAAAGATCTACAAACTGAATGACATAAACACAGAAACAAAGGCTAAAGAGAATTTTTCCAGCGGTAAATATGTAGATCAAATGCTTGTAAACTCCTTTTCTCACTCAGATTTTGATGCCGGTGATGCCGAAAGAGTCACACAGGTGGCTTCTTTGCAGCGGGAAAAAGAGCCTCTCTATTTCACAGCTGTGATCACACCACCACTTCAGATTCATACATTTCCTGATCAGGAGGCGAGGAAGTCATCTTACGTCTCTCATTTGTACGTTCCTCACGCTGAAATACAGAGCATGATCTCTGACATCCTACCCGCAGATGCTCAGACAGAGAAAAAGGCCAAAATCAAAGGACCACCACCACCTGTTCCGAAGAAACCAAAGAATCCCCTTAAAAAAGCTGCTGGCCGCAAGGAATCTGCTTCTCATTCCACAGACGAGCCAAGCAAATATTCGGACCTATTGCTCAGAAATATTAAAATGGGCAGAAGGCAGGAGGCACTGGAGTCTGTAGAGGACTTTAATATGCATCCATCATGTCTTGATATGTCACCTTATTATATTGAGTCCCCATTCTACATGTGCATGTCCTTAGAGCCTGAGGCTGCTGATATTCCAAGATATTATTTAGCCCCATATGATGAAATTGTTGCACCTGACTGCGATAATTTGCTAGGAACTCTCGATGATGAAGAACTAAAAGAAATGGATATGTCTCAGCTGAGACCACTGCTAAAAAAAAAAGCAAAAATAAAGGGCCCACCACCACCTGTGCCGAAGAAGCCTCAAAATCCATTTGCTAAAACAGACACAGAGAAGAGCCAAGCAAGCAAAGACTCTGATTTGGAAAACGTGGCTCAGCCTTTGGAATATGGTAGATGTGACTCTGAAAGCTACATGATGGACATTGAGGATGAAGAAGACCCTGAAACCACCGCTGTCCCAATTAGATATCCTTACACCGCCTGTCGAATTCCAAGCAGTGATTCTTCTGCTTCAGAGGAAAACGAACTGTCCAGATACAAACCTGTCTCTGAACTCATCAGAGACAGCAACAAAATCCAGGAGAAAGTGATACATCACAGCAAGACAAACATAATGGAAGCCAGGCCAGCTGTGACTGTGGGAAGCCAGAGTCTAAAAGTGTCGCAGATGAAGAGAGCCTTTGATGTACAAACATCTTCCCATAAAACGGAAAGAAGATCCTCGCCGAAGAAAGGTAAGACAGGTTTTCAAGCTGATTGCATTCCTTGTTTTCACACAGTTTCTATAACAACTGACAGTGTTAATAGAGAATCTTGATCAGATTTCATATTTTTTATCACACATTATAAATGGCACTTTATAAATTAAAACATACAGCTGCTGCCGTTACATTTTAGAAAGGAGGTCCCTCAGAAGTTTGAAAAGCCCTACACCACACTGAAACAGAAAAATAAGACTCCACATTAGATTTTAGGGCACATTGCACTTTGTAACATAATCCAACATGAGCATGACTTCATCCTTTTTCACTCTTAACATAATAACCAGAGTCCTGTAACATTATCAGCTCAGTTGAAGGCAAAGCACAACGTGTTTAAATGCACAAGATGGAAAAGCTGCTTGGGATCAAGGCAGTGTTTGCAATGGAGAGATGCTCAAGGGTCTTTCCATTTATAAAATGACCTTACCAATTAAACCGCAGTAGCCGGTCAGCCAGTATGGTACAATTTGTACCATTACTTCTCATTCACACACAGAACTGATGTCCATGTAGGAGGACATGAGGAGGCATGAGGAGGAGGAGGGGGGGGGGGGGGGGGGGGGGAGATGAGAACAAGGGCGTTTTCTCCCCTTCATTCAGAATAAAGGAGAGGAGGGAAGCTATTGTGGCTAGCCGAGAGTCACCAGCACAACTGAATCTGTGAGAAAATAAATTAATGCTTTGAATTTGACGCTCTGAGAGACGTAGTACTGATAAAGGTAAGCGTTTTGCGTTTGGTCATATTAATGCAAGGCAGGTCAGTGGTGCAATAGCCTCTACTGGAATGCTAGCTCGATTTTAGCAAGCATCACTGATTTAAAACAAGCTCTGGAAACAGCTAGTACCTAATCGAAAAAACACTTGCGCTCGTGCATGGTCATTTGCTGGCGATTCGGCTCATTTAGCGTCATTTTCTGACATGTGAGACTACATCCAGCCTTCGATTATCATGCATATGGCGAGATAAGCAGAAATAGTGAGATATTAATTGAAAGTTGACCATGATGACCTGTGCCGGGTAGATAGCACGCCTCCACTTTCAAAGCGGCACGTCGCATTTCACCAGCGCATGCAAAGAAAAACACGCACGGCTCCAAACAAGCTGCATTACTGATGCTTTTTCAGCTGTTTTCATTCATTTGCTCGGTTAGCGGTTAGCTCATTTTCTCACACCAGCAGAAGCCTGCCCATCCATCGATTATGTCATGTTTATTCATTCTTCTCACTCTTGCACTGTATGAGAATATCTTATCTTTCTCTTCATCTTTCTCTCATCCGTACATATTTTCTCTCTTATTCTTATTCTTAATCTTAATTGATTTTAGTAAATGGTGTGTGTGTGTGTGTGTGTGTGTGTGTGTGTGTTTCGCCGGGATGCTCATCATCAATAACGCACAAACGCAGCTCGGCCATTAGAAAGCAAACACACTCACACACACCGCCATACATCTGACCTATTTCCAAAAGCACATCCATGACTTTATAGTGATGACTACATTTTATTCTCACAAACACAGCTGTTTGGATTCGTTTTTGTTTATTATTAGTGTTATTAATGGTGGTAGCTCTTATTTATTAAGGCACCGCCATCAATCAGGGTCCTCCTACCAGATCTCAGCCAATGCTTCAGGTAATGCACATAACGCATGAATAAAGGCGACTCAGTGATTATTAATGTATGATTATGAATGTCGATGTGTTTATCAGTATATAATATAATACTGGTTAGGAAAAAGCACGCTGGCTGTGTCTTAAAATCTGCCTAACAAGACAGCATTTTTTGGCATCACACTGTATGTGTGCATCATTTTTGGCCATCTGTGATGCGTGCTTATTAGCTTATTAAAAAATGCTGTCATTTTGGCAGCTCATTAGGTTTTGATCTTCTAGGAATTTACTGTTTGAACTGTATCTTACTTTAATCATGGTTGATAAACTCTACAAATTTGTTCATGAAAGAGAATGTTTACTTTTATAGTCTAATGGTGCATGGAATTTCATACACTGTAACAAATTTTGTCAAGTGAGCTAAAATATATGCTTCGTAACATGTAAATTAACTGGTGAAGTTTGTTTTAATATGACTGAATCATTTGACTACTATTACACCAATGAAAGTTTAAGTGTTCCTTACAATAACAAATGGTCATACCCACTTATGAACTAATAAAAATAAATAGTTTATTAGTCAAATATAGGATTTTTAATTTTTTATCAAATATTTTTAAAAATTTCATACACTGTAACAAATTTTGTCAAGTGAGCTAAAATATATGCTTCGTAACATGTAAATTAACTGGTGAAGTATGTTTTAATATGACTGAATCATTTGACTACTATTACACCAATGAAAGTTTAAGTGTTCCTTACAATAACAAATGGTCATACCCACTTATGAACTAATAAAAATAAATAGTTTATTAGTCAAATATAGGATTTTTAATTTTTTATCAAATATTTTTAATCAATAAGTGACTAATTACATATTACTGGAATTTATTACTTATTACTTATTCATTAATTTAAACAGTCATCAGAGCATGGTTTTTCATATCGAGATGAATGTTTCTACACAGTGGCTCAATGAAATTGACACACAAAACTGCATTTGACTTCTCCTCTTGTCTTTTATGGAGACGTGTATATACAGAGTGAAATGGAAAACTGATTCCCAGTGCTCTCTAGCTGACTGCTCATCTTACCCTAATATGATACACTGTCAATATTAAGTCTGAAAGCAAAAGAAAATGCATTCGCTCATCTGCCATTAAGAATGTGTTATACTGCAAAATATAATTTTCAGGTATTTAAATATTAAATAAATAAAGTACCATTGTAAATATATTTTTTTTTAAAAGAAATCATTACAACAAGCAAGAAAAAGCATTTCTCTTCTCTTGTGTTTTCAGAAATGATCAGACGAGTGGTACGACAGAGTAAATTCCGTCATGTGTTCGGTCAGGCGGTGAAGAATGACCAGTGCTATGATGACATTAGGGTTTCGCGGGTTACCTGGGACAGTGCCTTTTGTGCAGTAAACCCCAAATTTGTTGCTATTATTGTTGAGGCTAGTGGTGGTGGAGCTTTCCTCGTTTTGCCTCTGCAAAAGGTAAGGGATAACCGCATATGAATTAAATGCTCACGCAGCATTTATAAAGTTAGTCCTTTGAATAAGCTTAGTTGGTCACAATTATACAAAATGAGACATCAATTCATGCTCTCCGTTTCCTGTTTGCAGACAGGTCGTATTGACAAGGCCTACCCCACTGTTTGTGGTCACACGGGCCCTGTGCTGGACATTGACTGGTGCCCGCACAATGATCACGTCATTGCCAGCGGCTCTGAAGATTGTACAGTAATGGTACGTTCAGCTCCTTCACTACATCCTCTCATAGAGACCCTGCTTGGGTCCAATAGAATGATTATTATGAAAATATTTGCATTTTTGCCACACAGGTGTGGCAGATCCCTGAGAACGGCCTCACCGCACCTCTTTCTGAGCCAGTCGTGGTGTTAGAGGGTCACTCCAAGAGGGTGGGCATCGTGACGTGGCATCCAACAGCCCGCAACGTTCTACTAAGTGCAGGTATGAGATTTTAAAAGCAAGTGCACTATATAAAAACCCTTACGTTTATCATCTTGAACATCAAAAACATGTTATGTTGCGTGACTGAATGATCAAAAACCAATTTTGTCTTCCCTCCTCTGTCAGGATGCGATAATCTCATCGTCATTTGGAACGTGGGCACAGGAGAAGCTCTGATCAACCTGGAGGACATGCATCCTGACGTGATCTTCAGCGTCTGCTGGAGTCGCAACGGCAGCCTTATTTGTACAGCGTGCAAGGATAAGAAAGTGCGTGTTATCGACCCACGCAAGGGGAAGATCATTGCGGTAAGTGAAAACATTTGGAATTACACTGAAGACTCTTTATTTTCACAGTCCTTTGTGTTTCACTGACATTGATGATCACAGGAGAAGGATAAGGCCCATGAGGGGGCACGGCCCATGAGAGCCATATTTCTGGCTGATGGAAACATCTTCACCACTGGCTTCAGTCGTATGAGTGAGCGGCAGCTGGCTTTATGGAATCCAGTAAGCCAAAATAAATGTTTGAAAAATTAAGATTTTTTAGCCACTTGTTAAATATTTTGATTTGCGTCTCTTTAAGAAAAACATGGAGGAGCCGATATCAGTGCACGAAATGGACACCAGCAATGGAGTGTTGCTTCCCTTCTATGACCCTGACACTAATGTGGTCTACCTGTGTGGAAAGGTGAGCAAGTTTTATGTGATCCAGGAAGTATGAGTTGAGCTATATTGTAATAAACATATTAACATTAACATGTTGACTTAATTAAATTATATGAATTATATACTTTTTCTGAGACAATTGTCTGATATGTACCACTTGTACTTCTATTTTTATAAAACAACTACAGTTTCATGCTGGGTTCACTTCACTTCGCTAGATCTTCACTTTTGTGTTTTTTAGCACCAAGTTTGCAGAGGCACCCTTGGTTTAGAACCACTGGCTTAGCATCAATAGTGTGATGTCATACAACTTGATTACGTGTGTTTGGTATATTTTAATGAGGTAATAATTTGTAAAAAACACAACAACAAAAAAACCCTATAACCTTGTTCTCTGCTCCAGGGTGACAGCAGTATCCGTTACTTCGAGATCACAGACGAGGCGCCGTATGTGCACTACCTCAACACGTTTTCCAGCAAGGAGCCCCAGAGAGGCATGGGCTACATGCCTAAAAGAGGCCTAGACGTCAACAAGTGCGAGATAGCCAGGTATGCACTATTTGCACAGGTATTTCTTTAAATGGTATTTCTAAAAATAGAAAACAGGCCCAAGGTTTTCAGAAAGTGTGTGTGGCTTTAGATTCATCCCAATTATCAGAAGTGTTTGACGTGCTTATGGCCATGTCAGAATGTAGATATTTTCGAGAAACTAAACTGACTTCAGGCCAGCATTGTTGTGATTATGGTTCTCAGCAGTGTGATGTGATTGATGCTTCATTCCTGCTGCTAGATTGATTCTATTTCTCCAGTAGGGGGAGGTATTAACCTGTCATTGACTATAAAATCTTATGTGATGACAATGTGGCACTGATCATGCTGTGGCTCCTAAATGTCATGGAAATGTTATTTGACAACTAATGATCACTGTTAGGATCATTAGTTTTAGGATCCATTCTGTCATAAGGGTGTACATTCTGTGTTTAATCATTGTTAGAAATTGCATATTATAAATAAAATTTACCCAAGTAGGTGGGTGAAGAAAGCTTCTTGTATATAACTGTAGGCCTGTCGCAATAATCAATATATCGACTTATCGCGCAATATATGTACATGACCTCAATAATTTTTGGTGCCGCAATATATCGCCCATTATATTTACTTAAAAATCAATGTCACCATGTTTTGTACATTCCACTTGCGCCTGTGTCTTTTGCAGCTTCTCGAACATAACGTGATGTAGTCATGAGGTGCTAGTTGAAATTTAAAAAATGCTTCTACAAAAAATGTTTCATCTGCAGTTATGGTCTTGTTTAGGGATCTGTGCCTTTGTGCATACGGACATCTGACTGCTGAGTAGTGATTGTGTTTTTCAGGAATAGTGTGCACCCTTAATTTACAGAGAAATTAAGGTCTGGGAAAAATCTGTTGATGGAAAAATCTCCATACAAGTTCTTTGTGCATTTTTCTTTTTTTCTACTTGTTACTTTGCACTTTTTGTTAGAAAATGTTTATTTACTATTTATTCAGGTTTTTTAAGGTATCTAATAGTTTGATAATTAATTTCCATGATCTAAATATTCTTAAAAATTCTTTAAAAGTTTGTTGTCATTTGGAAGTGTGTAGGCCTTCTTGCATTATTATGCTGTTACATTATGATTATATATTCAGTGGCATAAAATGGTCTTTAAAATGACAATAATATCGTTTATCGCAATTATTTCCGGGGAAATATATCGCACAACAAAAAGTTGTTATCGTGACAGGCCTACATAACTGTTCATCTTTTTTATGTATATTAAAATGTATTTTTTTCCTGTGATGGCAAAGCTGAATTTTCAGCAGATACAGAATTGCTCCAGTCTTCAGTGTCACCTGATCCTTCAGAAATCATTCTAATATGCTAAATTCGGTGATCCAGAAACATATTTTCAAATGGATTATCAAAACAGTTGTGCCGCTTAATATTTTTTAGAAACTTTTTTTAGGATTCGTTGATGACTATAAAGTTCAAAAGAACAGCATTTATTTGAAAAAGAAATCTTTCAAAACATTGTACATTGAAAAAGGAAAAACATTGTAAAAGTTTTTTAGATTAAGATTGTGCTTATTACCATTAACACCAATAACATGTCTGTTGTTTCTCGCAGGTTTTATAAACTTCATGAGAGAAAGTGTGAGCCAATTATCATGACCGTTCCTAGAAAGGTACTTTTCACTGTTTTGTGTTTGTTGCTTATTTAATCATTCTGTATGAATTTGTTATTCTTCAGTATATTCCAAAAAAATCAGTTATTAAAACAATGATTGTTAATAACGATGTTCAGTTGATGTTTAGTTTTTACTGGCAAAGCTCAATCAAAAGTGTGATTTTATGGTCATTAATTGATTAAGAAAAGGGGAAGCACTTAGTTTCAATTAACGTTAAAGCAGCAGATGTTTTCAGAGAAACAAACAGCATGAATCCAAAATACTCATTATGGTATTTCCTGTCTCCTTTGTTTTTGGCAGTCAGACCTCTTTCAGGACGACCTCTATCCAGATACAGCAGGTCCAGACCCGGCGCTTGAGACCGAGGAGTGGTTTGAAGGCAAGAATGGCGAACCGATCCTGATCTCGCTCAAACACGGTTATGTTCCGGGCAAGAACCGCGACCTCAAAGTAGTCAAGAAAAATGTGCTGGATAACAAGGCACCCAAGAAAGTGGAGGAGCCAGCACCTCCCCAGAAACCTGCCTCTCCTCAGCTAACCAGAGTAAGTATGATGCTTCATTGACTCGTTAATAATTGGTGCTAAAGCATAATTTTCTTATTTCTTGATTTTGCTTTGCAGAAGAATGAAGTGAAGTTAGAGGAGCTGCTGCGAGAAGTCAAGTCCCTTAGAGATCTGGTCACGCTGCAGGACAGGAGAATCGCCAAACTGGAAGAGCAAGTGGCTAAAGTGGCCATCTAAGACACTGGTGGTGGTCTGAGCCATAGCGTCAGTATGGAGAGAGAGAGAGAGAGAGAGAGATTCAGTTGGGCGGGGGGGTCAGTCACTGCCAAAATTTCTCAATTTGACTGGATCATTCCGCTTGGTGTTTCTCACAAGGACAACTTCACGCAACATTCCAAGATGGACTTTTACTTTTTGTAAAGTCTCCCCCAAGCATTCGCATAGCAGAAGCAAAATTGTGGAAATGAGTGGTCATTGATTTTAACTGATGTTTTACATTTTGTTACAAATGTTCTTATTTCTTCTGTTATTGTAACATTGTTTCCATGAGTATTCTGATATTAAGCGGTATGTTACAGAGTGTCGTTGTATATACACATCAATATTCCTCTTTCCTTTTTTGTTGTGCTGCCAAATTTGAGGTGAATCAGACACCTCTCCTTCTATTTCTACTTTTATATGTTTTTCCCAGTTTTAGATAGTGGCTTATTGAAAATCAAGACATACTATTCAAAGTGGGACATCTGCAGGAAAGACAGAACTGTGTGGATGGGATTTTAAAGTGATTGTAAAGGCAGCTAATCATAGATGATAAGGATATGATTTAGTGAAATCTAAGAAATGCTTGTAACCATTCAAATTCAGCATTTAGGATTCATCTGGATTAATTTAGAAAATCAGTCCAAATAATGTCCCTTGTGATGACCGTGATCACTGGAGTATTAATCACATAGTCATTTCCTCCATTGCCTGCTTTGGGATCATCATAATTGATTATAAAGCATCCAACAACAGGGTTTTTCAACATACAATCAGTTATAATATATCCAGAAGCAATATCTTCATGTTGCAGAATGAATGTGAACGTAAACCTAAATCTGTTAAGATTGATTATAAAGCATCCAACAACAGGGTTTTTCAACATATAATACAATCAGTTATAATATATCCAGAAGCAATATCTTCATGTTGCAGAATGAATGTGAACGTAAACCTAAATCTGTTAAGACTTTGGCAAGTATTGTTGGCAATGCATTTCACATGCATATTCTTCATAAATCAAAAACCTACCGCTCTAACCTGATAGTAATTATGAAATTACTGTTGCACCTCAGGAAATCAATCACTCTGAAGTCAGAAATATTGGATGCTCAACACTTGCCATTTGCATGAGGTTTTTGCCACAGAAATAGTACCTTAGTTTGATTAGAAAATGGCTTCTTCTTTTTTTGCTGTCATTATCCATGTTCTCCAGTTTTCCCCTGCTTTTAAATTATTCTCATGTTACAGAATACTGGGCTGACACATGCTCTAGGTGAACTTGGCTTTAAAGGCAGTGGCTACCTGCGAGCTCTTCTGATGTAAATGTACTGTAAATGTATTGGTGCCTCTATGTGTGTTTCTGGTTTTAGACAAGACCTCCTCAGTTGACCACTGCTGGAGGACAACATCCATAAAAATCTGAGCACTTATCTGTGTCCTAAACAGTCTTGTGCATGCATTCCAAACTTCACCTAAAATAAAAAAAAGTTGACTCTACAATAAATCTTTTCATTCATAATTCTTCATGAAGTCTGCTGTAATTTTCTGGTTTGGAAAACCGTTTACAATGATGCCATGAAACTAAGCAGACAAAATGCTGTTATGTTTACCAATATAAAAAGTTAATATTAAAGGGTTCGTTCACCACAAAATGAAAATTTGGTCATTAATTACTCACCCTCATGTCGTTCCAAACCCGTAAGACCTTCGTTCATCTTCAGAACACAAATTAAGATATTTTTGATGAAATGTGAGAGCTCTCAGACCCTGCACAGACAGCAACGCAACTGTTCGGATACTAACATTTTTCAAAATATCTTTTGTGTTCAGCTGGAAGTGAACTACTCCTTTAATAAACTGGTATACACAATAGTGTTAATGTGTGTGTATTTTGAATGACAATGTATATATGGGTGGTGTCCAACTGGACCGATTCTGACCGCAATAATGCCTGTTTTTTTCCTGCCCCCCCCCCTAGTCCAGCAGTACAAAATTCCGTGCAGAGCATGCCCCGGACAGGTTTTCCCTATCCATGCAATGTTTTGACCTTTTTCACCCCTTACCTGCTGTTTGCATCCCTGCAATCATGTCATTCATCAGTCAGATATTTCCTAATATTCCCCATCATCCATGGCAATGCTTTATATCAGTCTGCTCTTCCGGGGAACTGAAATATCTTGCGACACTATTATCAATTGTAGTGAAAATGGCCTCAGAGGACTTGATAATTATTGTTGTCATATTGTTTAAATGTTCTTCTTGTTGCTATGCTAATAGTTTTGTATACTGACTATTGACTATTTTAGTTTTGTATAGGCAGGTAAAATCTATATTTTATGCCCAGCGCACATATATTTATTTGGTGAGTAGCTGCATGGTCATTATAGCAAAATAAACCCCCTTCAGGGTGATGCAAGACCCCTACATTATCCCAAGGACGTTTTCTCTTTACTGTTTCAGAGGCATGTAAAGCATAAGTGGAGTTTAGGGGGGGCTGAATCATGACGAGGGCTAAATCATCTTTAGACGAGAGCCAATCATGATTTTGTCTGAGCTATGAATAAAATATAAACATTTAATAATTTATATTTTCTCATTGTATTTGTATTATCTTGTTATTTTAGTGGATAGAATAAGTAGGCCTACGTTTTGGGCTAAATTAATGTCTATGCTATTTAAGCCCCATCCTCGCGAGCCGAGACTCATCATGATACTTAACTTAGGCCACATAAGAGGACTCTTGGATCTTGTTAAATGTGTGATCGCATCGCCGATCACTCTAGACAACACTGTACACCGGCACTTAAACTGAAAACAATCAAAAAAGCTCATGGACAGGTTTTTGCTGACAGGATACGACATTCGGTAAGGGAAACGCAAAAATGATCATGATATTATCTGTCATAAACGTTATCAACACTTTCAAGTAGCATTTTCACAGTAGCATTTAACACTAGTACACACAGATCTGTAGAACAAGTAGGTTACAGAATGAAATGAAATACTAGCCATTAAGAAGTCTATGCCATGTCATTCAGTTGGCTATAGTTAAATTTTCACAAATCATGCTATAAACTTTCATAAGAGCACTAGACAAAGTTATTGTAGTTATGTATTGTTGCAATAAACAACTGATAAAATGATCCACCCTTAAATATAGTAAAGTATATTTACTATATAATTTAAATATAGTAAATATACCCCCACCCCCCACTCGGTCATGAATAAAATCTATAGATATAAAACAGTTCAAGCATATAACAATGTTTAAATGTTAAACCTAGATAAATGTGCGCTATATCCAATAGTTTGTGCGGAGAGTGAAAGCTAAGAGCTCTTTGCAGGACATGGAAGCGCCAGCGCGATCGCTTGCATTTTTTTCAGTGGATAGGCCCTCATTTTTGCTCATAAAGGTAAGAGTAATGCATCATTCGTAACTGTAAAGGGTCTACTTTTATTTGTGTGCACTCACAATATCAACAAAACGTTGTGCTTTTATCAAATAAAGAAAACAAACATGATGCGCTTTCTGCCGTCTCGTCTTGAACAGGAGCGCTTCACAAAAATGAACCGAAACTCAGCGAATACATGCCTCACAGACATGATAAATATATCTATAGAAAGCTTTACATTACTACTTAACCCAATAAAAAAAATCAAAAACAAAAACTCTTTCATTATAATCCGTAAAGATGCACTTCTCTAAAGGCGCATCTAATGAGGAGATGCCGATCAGGATCGGCAACTTCATCCTTGGGAGTGCGACACCGACTCAGAAAACACTATTTATTAGTAAATAATTCAAATATCTCCTTACTGTTTCCCCCTGACACATTTATGGTAATCAGAACTGTTCAGCTGCGCTGACGGCACGCATGCTGCTGCTGCTGGCGGGGCGCTCTTGACAGTCGCGGTACATGGTCTCGTGTTGTTTCCAACTTTCTGCATTGTTTTTTTTTCTGCTTTTCTGCTTTTTCTTTTTTTTTACTCTTTGTACAGCAGTTATTGTTCATTGTAAATGTATTTTTAATGTAGAATATGTGTTACATAAATACATGAAATGTAGAACATATAAAAAAGTGCTCGTGGCTCATCTGCCAGTGGGTGCCCCCCCCCCACACACATAAAAGTGAAACTCCGCCTATGATGTAAAGACATGTATTTGCTATGTCTGTTCACAGCCAGGTTTATTATTCTGCAGTAAAGAAAGAATGACATGAAAAAAGACATACAACATCCTTCATCCTCAACTCTCTCAAGATTAGCTTAGGTGCTTTGAAAGCAGATGCTTTCACAATCATGTATGTCTTAAAGGGGTCATATGATGCGATTTCAAGTTTTCCTTTCTCTTTGGAGTGTTACAAGCTCTTGGTGCATAAAGAAGATCTGTAAAGTTGCAAAGACTAAAGTCTCAAATCCAAAGAGATATTCTTTATAAAAGTTAAGAGTCAACAACGTCTACTTAAACCGGCTCGTTCTAACACGCCCCCATATGTCTACGTCACTATGTGGAAATATTAGCATAATGCCGCCCAAATGTGCACGCAAAGAAAGAAGGCGTGGTTTCAGGAACACAGTAGGGCGTTACATTTCCGTTGTGGGGTTCGGCCAATCACAATGCACTGGGTCAGCTGGCCAATCAGAGCAGACTGCGCTTGTCAAAGGAGGGGGCTTTGTTGAAAACGACGTGTTTGAGAGAGGCGGGGCATAGAGGACCTACAATAATGTACAGTATTTGAAAAATAATGTGTTTTTTGAACATTAAAGCATGTCAACATATTCTGTTACACCAAATACACAAAATAATGATCTTTAAAATAGCATCATATGACCCCTTTAACAAGTCATTAAAAGTCCAAGTTGCCTCAAAGGGCTACCATATTGAAAACTAATTCTGAGGGGCCAATAGGATAGGCTATACATTCCGACAGATGAACCATCATTTTCCGTTCATTATATATTGCTGTTCTTTGGGTTTGAGACATACCACAGCAGCCCTATATTTTTCAGGTCTCAACACCCTGTCCATTGTTCCAGCAGTGGCTCGCGACACGTGTGCCCTCTCCCCCGTGGATCATGTGAGCACAGGAAACATAAAGCTCTTCCTCAAGGACCTGATAGCTTCTGTCTGAAGGCCAAAAACAAACCCAAACTATTTTACAAGGGACCATCAATGTCTGTATTTAGATTTAATGGTTAGAAGAATGCTGTTTTAAAGGCACTTTAGTTTTTAGGTTCAAGATACTGGATGAAAATGGGAACCTGGAGTTGAAAACAAACTGTGTTACATCTGGTGGCTTGAAGTTCTCCAGTGCATAGGCAGGGGAAAAAAAACTCGGCTCTCCCCCAAACAGCCTTAACGAGAACAGTGTGTCTGGAAATGACCCAGTCAGTCTTTCTGGGACAGAGTAAAAGCAGGAGAAGGAGGAGGAGGAGGGGACAACAGGAGTTTCTTCCCCCACACCAATCCAACTGTTCTTCATCGTGCAGTCTGTAACAACAGACATCCAGCTTGAGAGGAGGAAACAGCAGACGCTTTCTCCTCCATGTTAGATCATCTTCAGTCAGCATGTTTTAGAACATCGGCACTTTAAAGTAAGTATGAACTCTTTCATTTCAACATTTCTTTTGTCTGTTTTCTATTTTTGTAATGTCGTTCCTGTCCATGTAACGATAGACAGATGACTTATACCTTACAGGAATGCACAGCTTTAAAAGGTTTGTGTCCAGATGTGACTTCCTAAGTTTAAAACTTTTCTCTAACTGTTTAACAGATTCTTTAACAAAGAATAGTTCTAGAATGGACTCACACAGTTGAATTTGGCAAGATGACCCTTTTTTTTTTTAAAGCAACAGAGAAAGGAAGTTCATGTGCTAAGGACAGAACTTTTTGATGTTTGGAAATGCTTTGAAGCCAGCATAAAAACACTGACTGAGACTAATATTAATGCTGTGTGTGTTTGAGAGTAACGCGCCACATGAGATTGATACTATTTCCATTGTGCACCAAATGCCCAGTGATGATTATGGCTCTCAGCTTGAGAGCAGATGCCACAGAGTGGAGAGAACTACCCAAAGAAATACCTTTGTTTAAAGAAACAAACCGTCATAATTTATGTTGGTTCACCAGCTGTCTTTTGTAAATATATACTATATTTATTATACACTATATTTATATGAACTTAAGGCTTGTTCATTTATATATTTAAAGTTTTATACATTTATTTAAAATATTTAACTGTTAAATTCTACATTTACTAATACAGATTTAACATTTTAAGTTGTATAAATTCACATTATGTTAATCATCGTTATGAACAAACACGAGTAAGCAGTTAACTAGTACATTTTATAAACTAAGATTTACTTAAATTAATAAATGCTGTAAAAATGGTTGTTTATTGTGAGTTCATTATAGGGAAATTAACAAATGGTAATGAACTGAACCTTATTGTAAAGTCTTACCATTTATTCTTTCATCAAAAGTAATTTTATGTTTATGAAACTTCAATGTTCATAAACCCTCAGGAATGAGCGCACATGTAGGGACTGATGTTTGGCTGCAGTTGCTCAGAACATAATGCATCTGGCTCAGAATCCATTGAGGTTTCCATATGGTGCTTTGAATTTTGTCTTACATTTGAACTATTTATCTTTTAAGCTGAAGATAGTGAGTCCAAGTCGATAAAATCCCAGCTAACAAAAATAGGTTTTAAGAACATTTAGCTAACATTCTCACTAAGTTATGAAATCGTGTTATTTCTAAATGTTCTCTGAATGTTCAAAATATATTTTTTTGTTTGTTTGTTCGTTTAAAACATTTTTTGGATTATACAAACATTAGAAAAAATGTTAATGGAAAGTTAATTTTTTATTTTGCAAATGTTAGGGGATGATTATTAAAATACCAGATACATTTGAAAGAACTTCCTATTAGTGTTACTGGATTCGTTCATAACTTCAAGAACCTTAGCAGAATGTTAGCCAAAGTTCTGAGAACAGTCCCTGTTAGCTTTACTGTTAAAAACTGGTTAAAAAAGGAAAAATTGAGTAATTAAAATGCCTTTTTAACCACCTCAGGTATTCAGTCACAGGATGGACCACTCAGCTCTCCACTTCCTCATTGGCCTGTCTGTCATTCTGCTGACCAGGCGCCCCACTTATGCCACCCCAGTCATTTTTAATGACTCTTTGGAGGGCAGTGGGCAGTGGGACTCAGAGAGCACAGACTTCAACCCCACACCTAGCATTTCCTCCTTCCTCAATGAATCAGTGAAGTCAACCTCCATAGATGGAGAAAAGCATAGCAAATCATTCTTGGATCAGCTGGTGGACTTCTTACAAGAGAACCACCTTCCCATAATCGTCATTACCACATTACTTCTCCTTATCATCACCATCCTCTGCTTGGCTGCCATCTTGAGTCGCCGACGTAAAGTCAGCATCTACTATCCTTGCGCTTTCCCTTCCAAGATGTACGTGGATGAGCGAGATAAGACTGGAGGAGCGCGCTTCTTCAGCGAAGTCTTGGAGAAAGCCAACACCAGCTCCAGTGAGGAGCCGGTGAATTCAGCCAGGCAGCTCCAAGAGGACATCATGCTGGCTACCAAGAACCTCCGAACTCCAATCAAGATGCCACAGAAGGAGAAAAATGAAACAGTGGAAGACCATAAACATGCAGAAGATGAGGAATGTGTTCAGTGCAACAAGAGTCAAGAGGAGAGCTGTGGCTCGCTAGAGGACAAGACCACAAATCAGTCTGCTGTTGAGGATACTTTGGAAAAGAGCGGCCCCAGCATGTCCCAGGACAGCGTCCCCGCTTGTGACATGGAAAAGACTGACCCCTCAGACTCTGGGCCCCCTGAGGAGAGCAAACATTCATCTGGGCCAGAGAATTCGGAGATCCAAGAGGACACGAACAAACAGGATGTTGCTGCTTCAGGCTCAACATTTATCAGTGAAGAGAAAACAGTATTTTAGTGTGGACATTTTTAAAGCCTTAAAGGAAACACTTAGACGTAAATACAGAGCAAAGTGTGTTTCTTGGACACATTGTAAAACAAAAAAATGTAGTATGAAGTTTCAATGAGATCATCTGTTTTTTCAAGGCAAATATATAGATTTAATATTGTTTGTGACTGTTTTACCACATATAAATGTAACAATCTGTTTTTAATTTTTCATTTACTTAAGTGTAAATGGTATGAACGGATGCCTATTGGGCAAGACATAAAAACTGCATTTTAAATGTTGGTTGTCATGAATCTTTTTTTCATTTGACAACTCTTTACCCCTAAATCAGAAATATTCTTTATTTTGTTTGCTTTACTCTCTATTATTACCAATGACATCCATAAAGAATAGAGGGGTTAGGGAAGTAGATTGCAAAAGCTTATGCATGAAGAATGATATTTCATGTCTCATGATCTATTGTTATCTTCCATCTAATGGCTCACAACATTGCAATGCACTATAAACACACACACACACACGTATCCAAAAAATAAAGCAAGCACACTTGCTACTCCAATTAAGGAGACAAGTCTAAGTGTAGAAAAGCTTTGCTGCGAGTCAGCTTATTGTTTACAGTCTAGCTCTAAATATTTCCTTTCAAGGTCGAGAGGTATTCAGCCACAGCTGTAGAATGCCACAAAGCCCCATGGCACCTTTCAGTTTAGTCTACACTCCTAAAAATAAAGGTGGTTCACGATGCCATAGAAGAACCTTTTTGTCTAAATTGTTCCATAAAGAAACTAACATCTGAAGAACCTTTCTCTTTGACAAATGGTTCTTTGTGGCGAAAGAAGGTTCTTCAGATTATAAAAAGCTAAGAAAGAGATGGTTGTTTAAACCCTTTAACTGTCACCCGTCCCCTCTGTGGGATGCCTAAGTTTACTTCACTATATTACAATTAAATCCTAATCTAATCATGACAAACTATATATCGTTGGAAAGGTCTAAGACTCCTAAACGGATATTTTACCAATGTTTTTGTAAAAAAAAATATGTAGGAAAAGTAATAGATTAATTTATGACAAGAGTGCACCTCAAAAATCTACATCATAACAGGAGTTATGACCTTTGTCAAAAAAAAAAAAAAAGTCTTCTTCGTTGCCCTTTTCTCTATCACACCTTAGAAATCATCAGAAATTATAGATCAATTGAAAACTTTAAATCTCATCCTTTGAAACCCATTTTAAAATCAAACATTGCATTACCATGAAAATGGTACATCAATATGGTACAAAATGTTTTCATTAAATTATAAAAATGTTTGTTTGGAGTGCACTTTCACATCTATGTTCAAAAGTGTGAGTGACAGTTAAAGGGTTATTAAAGAACCTTTGACTGTATAGTTCTTTGTGGAACCAAAAATTGTTCTTTTATGAGATCGCTGTGAAGAACCTTTTGAAGCACCTTTATTTTTAAGAGCGTAAGACCAGTTAGTTTCAACATGTAATTTATGAAGAACACAAACTCACTATCGGCATATTTATGAGATAGACCAGATTTCTGAAATGTTAATAAATGCTGGTCAGTATAACTCCTCTCCACAACCAGTGGTATACCAATGATTTGCTTCAGATCTTTTGTGGCTTCAGGTCTGTTGGTAGGTCATTTATACCTTAACCGTTCATGAAACAATCGTCAAAATTGACTTGTATCCTTAAAATGCAAGTACTTTAAGACATTTACACATCTTTTAATGCATCAAACAAAAACCGCACACTACTAGACCTCAGCATTAGTGGAAGAAACGCATGGTGGTTTTTTGTCACCTGGATCATCTAGAACGTTTCTGAATAGTTACCTTTTTTGAGCCAGAATAGATCTATAAATCAGTTTCAAATGAAAAACATACTAGCCATGCTGAAACCAGTACAATGCAGAACCAGTTCAGCACGTCTAACTTTAATTGTACTTTATATTTCTAGATATGCAGTATTAAATCCAATGCCCACAGAGTTTACACATGCTTTATTTAGAGTATGGATGTTTGAAAGGCCATCAAATAAAAGCCCAGCAGCAAAAATCATCATCAGAATAACATTTTCGTTCCTTCAACCTAAAATACAAGATGATTTGTGCGTGTTCAGCTCGCAAGTGAAACCACTAACTCTTTTTTCACATCAACATATCTAAACAAATATGGCTTGGACTGTAACAGTATATGGTTCAGTACTTTTTCATTGTGCGTTTAAAAGACTGGCTACATTGCAAGCTTTGGTCTAAACTCAACAGGGAAGATAAAGAGCAATGGTTCGACTGGTTTTTTTCCAGACCTAGATTTTACATTGGACATCAAATGGTGATCAAACCCCAAACGCTGAGATTTATTACAACAGAGGATCAAGTGCGCCTCCTAGTTGCGGGCCATGGCAGTCTTCTCACCCGGTTCATCTTCCTGTTTCAGACGGTAGTCTGCCAAAGCTGCTTTAATGGCATCCTCAGCCAGCACTACAAAGCACAGAGAACAAGGTCAGTTACATCTTAAATACAGGAACATCATAAATAATTTATTATACATATAACTTTTAAATCAACCGGAGCAGCAAATACAACGCAGATATTACACAGATAAATTAAAAGGAACACTTACTTGAGCAGTGTAGTTTGACTGGTGGAAGGCTAAGCTCCTTAGCAATCTCAGTGTTTTTTATCTTGAGGGCTTCATCAATCTGTACATGAGATTTAAAAAAAAAAAAAAATTAATACTTTAGGACAAAGTTATAAAAAAATAAATAAAATCAAACCGTTACAATGCAGGGAAAATTTTTTTCTTTTTAATTCCCCCCACCACACGACAAACAGTTGCACTGAAGCAAGAAGAACTAGAACTAGCAAATGTGACCATTTTTTACTTACGGATTTGCCCTTTACCCACTCAGTAGCCAAGGAACTGGAAGCAATAGCAGAACCACAGCCAAAAGTTTTGAACTTGGCATTCACAATCTTCCCAGCCTCATCCACCTCGACCTTGGTGGAAAAAAAAAAAAAAAAAAAAAGTCAGTTCATCATCAGCATTATAAATGAACTCCAGACGGGCTATACTTTATCTACTGTACACAAAAAACAAACAAACAAAAAAAAAAACAACATTTATCATTTGTGACAGTGTAGACATCAAATGACTAATTTTTGGGAGTTCATATTAAAAAATGCAATAGAGCTATGAACAAATGGCTTAAACAGAAGCAGTCGTGACCCTTATACAACTGGTGATTCGTTGAATTAAAAAAAAAAAAAAAAAAAAAAATTGATTTACTTTGTTATAAACTACATATTTTTTGTAGGTTATTGCATTTATTGGGTCCCTAGTAGCAGGGACAAGTGCGGCAAGTATTATATTCTGTATCGTCCCCATCAAATAAATAGGATAATCTAAAATATGCAGACTCATCCTGTGTAAGCACTCAACCCAATCCGAGGCTTCAGTCATGTGACAGAATTAAGATCCTGAAAGATTCACCTACTTAAATACTACACTTTTTTTTGTGTAAGGATGCAATAAATGTTTAGTATGTTTCCCTTTTATAGCCTATGCATTGTTTCATGTCACAAATACAAACATGCTTGTCATCAAATACCTGTGCTATAAAATGAGTTAATAAGCCTACAATAGTGAACATACCCAGTCGGACAAAAAAAAAAAAAAAAAAAAAAAAAAATTCCATTTAGGAAGATCAGTAAAGCAGCCTATTGTTAGGCAAGACAGAATTACCTGCAGTTTCATCACATCTCCACACGCAGGGGCACCAACCAACCCTGTGCCCACATTCTTGGCATTTTTATCCAAAGACCCTACATTTCTTGGGTTCTCATAGTGGTCCACAACCTTTAAAATAAAAATAACTTTCAAAGGAGGGGTCAACGGAGTAATCTGGCTCAAAAAGTCAGGATCCTGTGTCAGTGCATTTTATTGTTATACAAACGTCCATGCTGCTCCCCAATCTCTCCCATGTTGACCTAGTTATTTGTGTACTAATTTTGCCAAAATACAAATTACTAAAAACGATGACTTTACATGTTGTCTTCTACATAAATCATGGACTCTTACATAAAATAGTTCATTCTTAATTCTCCAACTTATACTAAATGTGACCTCAAACCATATAAACTGACTTAAATTAAAACTAAAAAGTGTGAAACTTGCTATGTCACATGTTAGTGGTGTTAGTCCAGTGCCAATACTGTCATTATGTATCACGAGATGTCATGTCAGACACACAGGAAATCACTGTACATAAGGTACATAAGTACATAAGGTCAAAACGAAACACTTTACTAGCAAATTGCACGAGTCATACTAGCTTACCTTCTTGTGATACCCACATTGCATCCACAACTGAGGAGCTGAAAGCGTTCTGAGGAAGACCGGTGCCGCGCACTTCTTCACCAGCAGAGCCGCCATGATATGAGAAACCGTGTCGCACTTGAGAACTCAAACAGCGGATTTATACGCCGTTAGTCTCGTACATTTCTACGATCATCGCGAGATGTGAGACAAGCGGAGCGCAAATGTTATGTACACATTAGTTTTATACCTTTATTACTTATCTAGACCCTATATGCATTTATTATTAAATGTATATATACTTTTTGTCCTTTTTAAAAAAAACTTGAACAGTTTATACGTTTTCATTAAAAATGTAACGCATTAAAGCTACAAAGTTTGCCGCTCTTATTCTGAATAAAAATGGTTATATAACCATAACTCAAAAATTGTTGTTTTGTAGGGCAGCAGATTGTTGTTTGTGTTTCACTTTTATGCTATACCTTTTCTGATTGTTGAAACTTTGCAGCTTCCCTGGTGCATTTATTGTGTATATTAATTAAACAATGGTGTAGGACTTAACGTTACGTCAGTGCAGCGCCTGTGACTGACAGCGCTGTCAGCCAATCGTTGAAAAGGGAGGCGAAGAGGATTTTTCAAACCTCAGGAAATGGGAAAGGCAAAGCAACTTCTTCCATAAAAAAACTACCGGTAATTCGAGAGCCGTCTAGCCTCCCAGCTGGCAGCCTGCCACCTGTATCTTCTTTCAGCACCCAACTTTTAATTCTCTTTGAATGTTTTTTTTTTGGGGTTGAGCTCTCAAATTCAGTTGGAAGTTTGGATATGGTGTCTAGTGTAACTCGAGCAGGCGCCGCGTGAGTCAGAGCCGCGAGCTCGAGTGAAGCCTCGGTTAGTCTAAGCATCGCTCTGCGTTTATCGGACATCATTTCATAATGTCGGGTGTGACGCTTCAGGTAAGAAATAAACGAGATATATTTCACACAGCCTAACTGATATGGTTAGTAATAGAGTAATAGGAAATACTGAAAAGTGCTGTTTGGAGATCAAGTAAGTCATACATCGGTCAGATCGTTAACGTTCAAAGGCTCGTGTTTCCATTTCACTGTGGGTGAGTCCTGTGTGGCTCAACGTGTTTCATTCAAGACACCCACAAGAATTGTTTTAGTAATAGAGTAATTATTATAAAATAAAATAAAAGTAATAAAAATGTAAAATATAAAGAAAACAATTAGACAAATGCTGTGTTTATGGCGTTATACCTGCCTCCTTATGTTATTGTGCCTTAATAAGGCAGTTCCCTCTCGAGCTTTCACGAGACATCACGGAGATATTTCTCCGTTATGGGAACTCCTTCCCTTCCAACCTTTCCTGAAGTAGAATCTTTCTTTCAAAAAATATCTCAGTGATGTCTCGTTCCCGCTCTCAGGGAACCGAGGTTACGATAGTAAACCGGAGCGTTTTCGGGCTTTGTCCGAACAATTAAATATCATTAACGTTAAACATTTTCAGGTTGAACGGGTTTGGCAGGACTTCAGCTTCCTCTTCTGTCCCTCACTAGAGGCTTCAATGTAACTGAAGTTATGTGTGTGTAAAAACGAGTGACATTAAAGTCTTTTGTGATTTTAAAGTAGTTGAAAGTTTCATGTTATGACAGTGGTTAATGATAGTTTCTTTATTTCCGAAATGTGGTCTGCCTGTTTTTTCAGCTTTACTGCTGTTAGGGGGTACCGATGAATGTATCAGTACAACACTATTTGACAGCTTGTTAAATACTGATAATGTTAATCTAAGGCATAGTAGTACACACTTTATGTATGTACATGTAAGTTTATTAGATTCATTTTAGTTTCAGACCTTTTTTGGTGATTTAAGACTGTCAGAATGTGTGAAACACTGCCCTCTATTTGTAACAGTGAGATGCAGTATGAAATATTTTTTCAGAAAATAGCCACTAATAAATGTAGGTTTTCTTCCTTTCATTTAGCTTTTTCCTACTACTGCAATTTGACGATATGCAAGTGTCTGGAAGTGTTTAAAGCCTCATATGCATACAGATATGTATATCTGCGTTTATGGTGTAACTGCTTCAGTTGCTATCCACATTCAGCTCATATCAGTGACCTTATTTTCACCCTGTTCATTGGAAGTCCACTTTATCAATGTCAGTATGTTCACACTTCTTTGCTTAATTGATTATTTGGTTACTATAATGAAATTATCTGTTTACTTAAAGGGATAGTTCACCCAAAAATGAAAATTCTGTTGTCATTTATTTACTCACCCTCAACTTATTCCAAACCTGTATGAATTTCTTGCTTCTGTTGAACATAACATTCAGCAGAAGAAAGGAATTCATACAGGTTTGGAAAAACTTGAAGGTGACTAAAGGATGACACAACTATCCCTTTAACCTTTTTAAAAATCAGAATCTCCGATGCCTGCCTGCCTGCCTTGAACTGTTACGCATATGTGAGTGTTTTATCAAAAAGGCTGCTGTAAACTAACAAACACTTGAAGCATGTTGATTTTTGTTGTACTACTTTCTCGATGTCACTTGAACACCACAGAGCAGCTGTCTGCGGGGTCTGGCTGAAGGTGACCTCATGGACCCTGAGTTCCAGCAGCGTGTAGAGGATGCGATTGCCCTTCTCCGGCAGGAGATCCAGCGGGAACTGAAGATCAAAGAGGCGGCTGAGCGGCTGCGGCGGGCGGTGACTAACCGCAAGAATGCTGCTGATGTGGACGATCAGCTTAGAGCCTCCAGCCGTAAGCTGGAGCAGCTCCACTGGGAGCTCCAGGAGCTGAATGCACGTGCTATGGCCACACAGAAAGAGACTATTACAGGTGAGAGCAGGAGGGTGGGATCATTCTTTGACATGATATAATGAGTTTTGATAATTGATATAAGGGACAGCGAAATTTCATTTGTATTTTTATACTGACTCAAATAGTTTCGTTCAAGTTTCAACAAAGTTGAACAAGTTAGTTTTCAACAAAGCCCCCTCCTTTGACAAGCGCAGTCTGCTCTGATTGGCCAGCTGACCCAGTGCATTGTGATTGGCCGAACACCACAAGCACGTGTCGAAAATGTAACGCCCCTTACCATAATCGCGAGCTTCAGCTTTCAAAGTAAATGTCAAGACAGTTAATAATGTCGTTAGTTTTACCATCAGTTCAAGCCCGAAAGGGCAACAGAGTCGCGTGACAGACACAGTGATGATGCAGTACACAAGCCGTGGTTAAGACAGCTGACGTGCTATGATTTCTGACAGGCAGTTCACTCTCCTGTGATGTGACCCTGTTCCCCTCTCTCACACACACACACACAATGCGTTACTCTGCGCTGCGCAAAACTCCGCATTTGAACAGTCAATAGCAAATACTTAAACTAATAACAAAACATACTTACAGTC
>NW_015505271.1:2860804-2869618 GCF_001515645.1 Sinocyclocheilus grahami | reverse complement strand
AAAAAAAACTTGAACAGTTTATACGTTTTCATTAAAAATGTACCGCATTAAAGCTACAAAGTTTGCCGCTCTTATTCTGAATAAAAATGGTTATATAACCATAACTCAAAAATTGTTGTTTTGTAGGGCAGCAGATTGTTGTTTGTGTTTCACTTTTATGCTATACCTTTTCTGATTGTTGAAACTTTGCAGCTTCCCTGGTGCATTTATTGTGTATATTAATTAAACAATGGTGTAGGACTTAACGTTACGTCAGTGCAGCGCCTGTGACTGACAGCGCTGTCAGCCAATCGTTGAAAAGGGAGGCGAAGAGGATTTTTCAAACCTCAGGAAATGGGAAAGGCAAAGCAACTTCTTCCATAAAAAAACTACCGGTAATTCGAGAGCCGTCTAGCCTCCCAGCTGGCAGCCTGCCACCTGTATCTTCTTTCAGCACCCAACTTTTAATTCTCTTTGAATGTTTTTTTTTGGGGGTTGAGCTCTCAAATTCAGTTGGAAGTTTGGATATGGTGTCTAGTGTAACTCGAGCAGGCGCCGCGTGAGTCAGAGCCGCGAGCTCGAGTGAAGCCTCGGTTAGTCTAAGCATCGCTCTGCGTTTATCGGACATTATTTCATAATGTCGGGTGTGACGCTTCAGGTAAGAAATAAACGAGATATATTTCACACAGCCTAACTGATATGGTTAGTAATAGAGTAATAGGAAATACTGAAAAGTGCTGTTTGGAGATCAAGTAAGTCATACATCGGTCAGATCGTTAACGTTCAAAGGCTCGTGTTTCCATTTCACTGTGGGTGAGTCCTGTGTGGCTCAACGTGTTTCATTCAAGACACCCACAAGAATTGTTTTAGTAATAGAGTAATTATTATAAAATAAAATAAAAGTAATAAAAATGTAAAATATAAAGAAAACAATTAGACAAATGCTGTGTTTATGGCGTTATACCTGCCTCCTTATGTTATTGTGCCTTAATAAGGCAGTTCCCTCTCGAGCTTTCACGAGACATCACGGAGATATTTCTCCGTTATGGGAACTCCTTCCCTTCCAACCTTTCCTGAAGTAGAATCTTTCTTTCAAAAAATATCTCAGTGATGTCTCGTTCCCGCTCTCAGGGAACCGAGGTTACGATAGTAAACCGGAGCGTTTTCGGGCTTTGTCCGAACAATTAAATATCATTAACGTTAAACCTTTTCAGGTTGAACGGGTTTGGCAGGACTTCAGCTTCCTCTTCTGTCCCTCACTAGAGGCTTCAATGTAACTGAAGTTATGTGTGTGTAAAAACGAGTGACATTAAAGTCTTTTGTGATTTTAAAGTAGTTGAAAGTTTCATGTTATGACAGTGGTTAATGATAGTTTCTTTATTTCCGAAATGTGGTCTGCCTGTTTTTTCAGCTTTACTGCTGTTAGGGGGTACCGATGAATGTATCAGTACAACACTATTTGACAGCTTGTTAAATACTGATAATGTTAATCTAAGGCATAGTAGTACACACTTTATGTATGTACATGTAAGTTTATTAGATTCATTTTAGTTTCAGACCTTTTTTGGTGATTTAAGACTGTCAGAATGTGTGAAACACTGCCCTCTATTTGTAACAGTGAGATGCAGTATGAAATATTTTTTCAGAAAATAGCCACTAATAAATGTAGGTTTTCTTCCTTTCATTTAGCTTTTTCCTACTACTGCAATTTGACGATATGCAAGTGTCTGGAAGTGTTTAAAGCCTCATATGCATACAGATATGTATATCTGCGTTTATGGTGTAACTGCTTCAGTTGCTATCCACATTCAGCTCATATCAGTGACCTTATTTTCACCCTGTTCATTGGAAGTCCACTTTATCAATGTCAGTATGTTCACACTTCTTTGCTTAATTGATTATTTGGTTACTATAATGAAATTATCTGTTTACTTAAAGGGATAGTTCACCCAAAAATGAAAATTCTGTTGTCATTTATTTACTCACCCTCAACTTATTCCAAACCTGTATGAATTTCTTGCTTCTGTTGAACATAACATTCAGCAGAAGAAAGGAATTCATACAGGTTTGGAAAAACTTGAAGGTGACTAAAGGATGACACAACTATCCCTTTAACCTTTTTAAAAATCAGAATCTCCGATGCCTGCCTGCCTGCCTTGAACTGTTACGCATATGTGAGTGTTTTATCAAAAAGGCTGCTGTAAACTAACAAACACTTGAAGCATGTTGATTTTTGTTGTACTACTTTCTCGATGTCACTTGAACACCACAGAGCAGCTGTCTGCGGGGTCTGGCTGAAGGTGACCTCATGGACCCTGAGTTCCAGCAGCGTGTAGAGGATGCGATTGCCCTTCTCCGGCAGGAGATCCAGCGGGAACTGAAGATCAAAGAGGCGGCTGAGCGGCTGCGGCGGGCGGTGACTAACCGCAAGAATGCTGCTGATGTGGACGATCAGCTTAGAGCCTCCAGCCGTAAGCTGGAGCAGCTCCACTGGGAGCTCCAGGAGCTGAATGCACGTGCTATGGCCACACAGAAAGAGACTATTACAGGTGAGAGCAGGAGGGTGGGATCATTCTTTGACATGATATAATGAGTTTTGATAATTGATATAAGGGACAGCGAAATTTCATTTGTATTTTTATACTGACTCAAATAGTTTCGTTCAAGTTTCAACAAAGTTGAACAAGTTAGTTTTCAACAAAGCCCCCTCCTTTGACAAGCGCAGTCTGCTCTGATTGGCCAGCTGACCCAGTGCATTGTGATTGGCCGAACACCACAAGCACGTGTCGAAAATGTAACGCCCCTTACCATAATCGCGAGCTTCAGCTTTCAAAGTAAATGTCAAGACAGTTAATAATGTCGTTAGTTTTACCATCAGTTCAAGCCCGAAAGGGCAACAGAGTCGCGTGACAGACACAGTGATGATGCAGTACACAAGCCGTGGTTAAGACAGCTGACGTGCTATGATTTCTGACAGGCAGTTCACTCTCCTGTGATGTGACCCTGTTCCCCTCTCTCACACACACACACACAATGCGTTACTCTGCGCTGCGCAAAACTCCGCATTTGAACAGTCAATAGCAAATACTTAAACTAATAAGAAAACATACTTACAGTCGCTAATTCAGAAGCGCCAGATTGACCCCTTTTTTTAGAAATAGCCTTTGTGCACAGCCAGCCTTGTACTCTTCTAGGTTCAAAAAACTGTTGTCCATAAAATGCGTTGCACAAATTCGAACATCTGGGTTGTGCTGTTCTGTTGTAAATAAATCTTAACCAATGATTCCTAATTGCATCCACTTCCAGAAGACCAAAGCTTTTGCTTTCGCACTGAAACACACAGCGTCTCCCTGACATGGCTGCATCATGTGCATGCCTTCTTTCTTTGCGTGCACATTTGGGCGGCTAATATTCCCACATAGTGACGTAGATATGTGGGGGCGTGTTAGAACGAGCCGTTTTAGGTAGGCGTGGTTGACTCAACTTTACAGATCTTCTTTATGCACCAAGAGCTTGTAACACTCCAAAGAGAAAGGAAAAATTGAAATCACATCATATGACCCCTTTAAACAATTTAAAAAAAGAATTTAAAGATTCCATCACTCATGTGCTTGTACAGGACATGAGTGTTTTTTTTGTAAATATATACACTACCATTCAAAAGTTTGATATATGGTATGATATGCTTTTGAAAGTAGTCTCATGCTTACCAAGGCTGCGTTTATTTAATCAAAAATACAGTCAAAACAATCAGAAATAGAGTAAAAACATAATATTGTTGTCAAATATTATTACGTATGCTCAAAAAACTTAATATTCAGTGTTGAAAACAGTTGTGCTGCTTAATATTTTTGTGGAAACCGTTATATATATTTTTTGAATTCTTTGATGTATAGAAAGTTCAAAAGAACAGTATTTATTTCAAATAACTTTTTTTGTGTAAAATTGTCTTTAGAAGATATCTTTAAATTAGAAGAAATTAAAGAAAAGAAGAACAGTATTAATTTCTTTCAAAAACAAAATAGTCTGACCCCAAACTTCCGAATGGTAGTGTAGACAGTTTAATTGCTTCACATTAAGAGTTGAGAATTGCCTCGCATTTCTTTATAAAGTGCAGAACATTTTTGTCTTTGACTCATTTGGTTTTCTTATAAAAAGAAATCCATGAAAACGCTTGTTTTCTCAGATGATGCCACCTCTCCAGATCCATGCCATTGGAAAGAGGTCACATCACCCTTGGGCAGCCGTGTCCGTACTTTGAAAAAACAGCTTACCATGGAGCTCAAAGTGAAACAAGGAGCCGAGAACATCATTCAGACATACACCAACAGTTCTGTCAAGGTGAGGAATCCCCACCCCCCACCATCCTTTTTTTTTTCTCCTGTGCATTTTGAAGATGATTAACTTGTCCTCCACTCCGATGTGTGTATTTAAATCGGTTTGGGTCGCTGCCAAAAGGCTATGAAATGTGATAACACACACACACAAAGGAGGTCCCAATTCCCCTCCCCCTCCGTCCCGCCATCTTTTATAACCCTTTTAGAGCGATGGTCCCATGACCTCTAGCTAGCCATGAGTGTATTTGAGCCTGTGTGCTTCTATCAGACAGGGCTACGATAATGCTGCGGTGTCTGGCTGAGAACACTGTGTGCTGGCAGCTCTGTGATTTATGTCTGTGTTGGATTCAGACAGCTTGAGTACCGAGCCTTGATCTCTCACACACACACACACACACACTCAAGACACTCACAGATGTGCTCTAAAACATCATCCCTTTGAGTCTGACGAGGAAGAGCTTGCTGGTACTGATTCGGTTTCTCCTGTCCTGGGCCTGGCGACAGCAACAGCCCATGTGACTTTGCTCCAACCAATGCCGACGCATTCGGGTTTGGGCCAGCCGGGCAGGGCGCAGCAGCAGCAGCAGGAGCAGTTAGAGGTGGCTGACTCCTTTGGAAGGAGATCTGAAAACCGCGTGAGAGAAAAAGAGGCAAAAAAGAACAAATGTGAAAAGGGGAGGGGAATGGTGAGCGAGCAAGTGGGATGCAATGACAGTAGAACAATAAGAAGAAAGAATGGGCTGGCTTATCGGATGCTGATCCTTGATCAGCGATGTACCGGTCTCAGTGTCTGCTATACGACATAAACTGACATGAACAGTTTTGAGGACGGACAGCAAAACACAGGAGGGAACGTCTGATGGGGGTGAAGGAAGAGCAAGGGGATGTCATACAGCTATCTGAAAGTTCACAAAACATGACAGATGACCTCTTGAACTGCATTGAGAGGGGGAGAGCGCTATGGACGGTATGGTTTCCTTCTTCCATTACTTCCTGAATGGGTCTTTTCTGCAGGTTTCAGAAAAGGTCACGTTTCATGTTGCAACATTGTTTACACTGGGACCACATTGGACATTGCAATCATTGAGTATGTCTCTTTCATTCGCTTAATGTAGTTGCTGCTCTTCAGGATAAATAGCTCTCTTGCGCTACTATGACTCAAACGTCACGGCTCATAAAGCTCTGGGGCAAAAATTGCACCGTCAGTGTTTGATGTTTGGGTATGGTGTACACCTGACTGCTTCTCATGATGAGAGAGAGGAGTTTAATGAAGACCGCTGCACTTTTGACCTGTTGGTCTTTGTGGGAATTTCTCATATTGGCTCAGCTCAGCTTAAAGCTGTAGTGTTGTGGTTTCTTTGCTAATAATGCCATAGAATGAAACTGCAAAATTGACTCTCCGATTTCCCAAACACACCCCTTTAGTTTTTTTATCAGGCTGGTTGGGATGTTCAAACTAACAGAATAATGTTTTGATAGCACCACAGTGTTTACCTTTTTTGGGACATATGAATGTCTTATACTGTAGTTGTCTCTGCATATTACAGGGTTTCCATGGTCATGGAAAACACATTCCTTTTTGCCAACAGAATTTTTAGGCCTAGAAAAGTCATTGAAATTTCTTTAGTGAATATACATTTAACACTAGATATATTCTGCTTTAAAGGTGCAATAGGTGATTGTCTTCTGAATTGTTTTTTGTTATGCTGGTTTAAAGTCTCTTCACATCCCGAATTCCCGATAGCAATCATTAAAGTGTTAGTTCACCCTCCCCCTCAAGTCATCCTAGGTGTATATGACTTTCTTCTTTCAGACGAATCCAGTCGGAGTTATATAAAAATTTGTCTTTGATCTTTCAAGCTGTTTCATGGCACTCAGCGGGTGTTTCATGCATCAGTCCAAAAGAAGTTCAATAAAAAGCACCCATCCATAAAAAAAAAAAGTGTCTCACACGGCTCTGGGGAGTGAACAAAGGCCTTCTGTAGCGAATCGATGCGTTTTTGTAAGAAAAATATCCATATTCAAAACGTAATAATCACTTTAATCTAGCTTGCGCCAACAGTTGTACGGAAGCAGCTCCAGGCGGATGATGTATGAGGTCGGCTTTGCGCATGTGCCGCTCAGAAGTGACGCACACGGAAGCGCAGCGGAGAGATCAAAACAAAACAACGGTCACTAATTAGAAGTACAAAACGAGGATTTGTAAAGAAGAATGTCGGAGGATTTCGATATAAGCCAAGAGGAGACTGGTCTTCCTTTGCTAAAGTAAGGAAACTTTGCTTCCTTTGCTCCTGTTAACAAACGTTGGTTTTCACGAGACTCACCGGCGCATGCGCAGCGCTGAACTCATATGTCATCCGCCCGGAGCTGCTTCCGTGTACAATTGCTGGCGCAAGCTACATTAAAGTGATTATTACGTTTTGAATATGGATATTTTTCTTACAAAAACGCATCGATTCGCTACAGAAGGCCAAGACGACAATTTTTAATATAACTCCGACTGGAACGTATGTATTATCATACCTCTGCGCACCCGGTTCGCGCAGACAGGATACGCTATCAGCGCGTTCACGCACGCTGTGCAGACAGTGCGAGAATGGCAGGCAAACATCAACAACCCGATCTTCCATCCTGGTATTGTAGTACTTTTAATGTGTTCTCACCGGTGAATGACACATGATGTAGCCCAGCAGTTCCCAATTCGTTAGAAGTGAGCTACGTGCATGAACTGTGTTCCCATCGATATGATCCCTACAGTGTTCATTGCTCCCTACTCCCTGAGCAGGGGAAATCCGTTGAAGTTTACTTCACTTCGGAACATGGCGTGGAATTGGGAACCGCTGATGTAGCCTATTGTAGTAATGCTGCCTCTGGTATTCTGGTCTGTGAGCGTATATGCGTTCAGGGAGCATGGTTTGGACGGCGATTGCAGGGAGGGTGGCACGTTCGCTTTCAGTGCTATCAGGCTAAAGTTAGCATTTTCCAAGATCTCCTACTGCACCTTTAATGTGTCTAATTGGGTAGGAAGTTACAGATATTTATTGTCTATGCTGTGTTTTTGGAAATATTAGTATATTAATATATTTCAATAATGGTAAGTTAATCTTTTAAATGAGGAATTCTGAGAAATAGTACTTGACAGAAATTCTTTTTTTTTTTTTATTATGATGATAATCATAAATACCTAGAAGAGTCACGGGAATAAATCTTGAAATTTTCCTTTTCAAAATATATGGGAACATCATCAAACATCACTTTATAAAAATTAAAATTCCATCACTTTTTTCAATCTTTAATTTTTTTCACTTTTCTTTCTAGTCCCTGACTGTTTGTTCTTTCCTCTGACAGTGTCCTCACTGTTTGTTCTAATGCAAATGTGAGATGTTCAATCTCAATATCTCTCTATCGCTTCTGTTGTCACTCCCCAGGATCGGAAGATGTTGTCCACAGCCCAGCAGATGCTGCAGGATAGCAAGACGAAAATCGAGCTGCTCCGCATGCAGATTGTCAAAGTCACGCAGGCCAGAGATGGAGAGCGGGAGACCACTCAGCCAGAGGGTAATCAATTTGTAAAGAAAACATGTAGGAAATCATGATAATTACAGATTTAATGTTTTTTAAATTTAGAACAAACAAACTATTTCACAGAACATTGCCACTTAAAGAAAGTGACAATACATCACTAAAACTTCACCAAAGGTTTTCAGGATGAACAAAATCAGTCTATAGCCGAGTTTACCAAAGTTGAAAGTTCCTTGGAAAACGGTCAGGTTTTATTCCTACAATGACATTGGCCTATAAAATTGCATACCAAATTCTCAAAATAATAATAAAAAAGGGAACAGGTTTCCAAGGCAACCAATTATTGGCTTACATAGTGTGTGCTGAGCCCAGTCTTTGCCGTATTCAGCTAGGTATCAGAGCTTTGACATCAGCAATGCAGCAGCATCACCCATCTTATTAGAGAAGTTGCTTTAAAAGAAGAATTAGATTAATTTTTCTGAGAACATATTTGTATATTTTTGAACTCGAGCTTAAAGGGTTCGTTCACCCAAAATTGAAAATTAGGCTGCGTTTTACTCACCCCGGAGACATCCTGGGTGTATATGATTGTCTTCTTTCTGACGAATCCAGTCGGAGTTATATAAAAAATTTTCTTTGATCTTTCAAGCTCTATCATTTCAGTCAGCAGGTGTTGCATTGCTTCAGTCCAAAAGACCTGAAATAAAAAGCGCCCTTCCATTAAAAAAAGTGTCTCACACGGCTCCGGGGGGTGAACAAAGGCCTTCTGTAGCGAATCGATGCGTTTTTGTAAGAAAAATATCCATATTCAAAACGTAATAATGACTTGAATCAAGCTTGCGCTCACTGTTGTAAACAGAAACAGTTCTGGGTAGATGACGTATGAGGTCGGCTTTGCGCATGCGCCACTCAGAAGTAACGCACGTGGAAACGCAGGGGAGCGATCAAAACAAAACAACGGTCACTAATTAGAAGT
>NW_015505271.1:2849835-2850974 GCF_001515645.1 Sinocyclocheilus grahami | reverse complement strand
TATAACTCCGACTGGATTCGTCTGAAAGAAGAAAGTAATATACACTAAGGATGCCTCGGGAGTAAAACGCAGCCTAATTTTCATTTTTGGGTGAACTAACCCTTTAAATGTCAGCTTTGCATTGAGGTAACCTTTCAGTATTGAATTTGGGTGTGGTTTGTTTTAGTTCCTTTCATATTATTTGAACACTCACCTGAGCATTCACTAGATGCATTTGAAGCAAGTGGCATGACCTGACACAATTCAGTGGTTCCCATTTTAATGGATTCCGTCTACAATGTAAGCATAGCATACTGGGCTCTTGCAGTGTAGCTCTGTTTTGACACTCGCTTCCAGTGTTGATTTAGTGTTGTATGAAACTGATCCAATTAGAATTCTTTAATAATATATTTTTTGCTTTTTTTTTACATTTTAAATCATGTGCTTCAATATTTATTAAACAAACATTTATTTTGTGAAATGTATTAAATTACTTTTAAAATTACTATATGAATGTAATTTTTACTCTATGAATCATAAAACAGTAATGAAAGTTCAGGGCTCTACGGATACTTTTCTTTTTAGGAGCGCTTGTGCTCCTAATTTAAAAAATTTAGGAGCACGGTCAAAAATTTAGGAGCACCTTCTAATCAGTAATCAAAAATGCTGATAAAAAAATGTACCTTCCCATTACGAGGTGATAGTTGACTCCTTAAAGTGATTTATAGGGAATTTAGTTTTTACCTGTGTAATGGCATTTTTCTAACTTTATTAAAAGTATGTCATCTTTTATGTCAAAATCAAAAAAATATATTTATAAGCTTTTTAACATTTCTAATTAAAACAACAGAATAAAAACAAGTAGAATAAGAATAAGTTACCAATCAAATGAAATCAGTATTTAAGAAATAAATTTGTGCTACAGAGATGGCACCAGAAGAACACACAAGTGGCTTGTATGTGTATTTTCAGACGTTTAATGAGGCTCAGAGGTCGCATGAGTGCAATTAAATTCATAAATTCATGTTGAGGTTAATGTTTTAAATATAACATTTTGAATATAGAAATGATTTAAATAACAGAAAAGATGCTTTAAAAATTAAACTAAAACTGCCAGCAGGTGGCGTCAAGTCACTGATTTTATCACTGAATCATTCATT
>NW_015505271.1:2822277-2849752 GCF_001515645.1 Sinocyclocheilus grahami | reverse complement strand
ATTCATAAACGAATCACCGCTGTGTTTGAATGGCGATGCGCAGCGGCTCAGCTGTGACTTTAAAAAAAAAACTATTTTCGTTGATGAAATAGAGCAAAATAAGGCAATTGTGTTGTTGTCAGACAATATAAGTCACTTAATATTAACTTCTTGTTTAATGAACTGTTGTATTAAATCAATATCACATTTGCAAACTCCCTTAATAATCATTCAAAGCTGTCACTCATCTTAGTTTATCCCGATCTCACAAAACTCCATTATAATCGACGAAGCTCTCTACACTGCACAATGAATATCTTATTTACACCCCGTCAACACTTTGTTTGTTGTAATGAGAGGATACGTCTGTGATACATTACTCAACGCTGCAGAAACACGTACGTATATTAGAACCTTTGAAGCTCCCTCTGCGCAAACACAAATATGCTGATCGGATCAGTCGCACAGGTGCTCCTAAATATTATTTCATAGTCGCACGCAGTAGCAAATGCGACTGAAATGGTCGCACTGTAGAGCCCTGAAGTTGCTGCCTGGTTATTCCCTATTTTATTTATTTTTTATTCTGGAAGCCGCTGGTTTATGCACATGTAATCACAGGTGGAAGACAGATAGGATGGTGTTTTGTCTTTGCTAAATGTGGGTTTTTGTGCAGGTCGCCCCTCTGAAACAATTAGTCCACTTGAACTGCGGGTGGAGGAGCTCAGGCACCATCTGAAGATTGAGGCAGCTGTGGCAGAAGGTGCCAAAAATGTGGTCAAGCAACTTGGTGTACGCAAAGTGCAGGACCGACGTGCTCTAGCGGAGGTAAGTGCAAGTATTAGTCTTGATGTAAAGGCTTTTCAGAAACCGACAGCCATGCATGATGCATTCTGAATGGATTGACTGTCTGGAAACTACAGACCGCTCTTCTTTTAAAGGAATGCTCCACATAAAAATGAAAATAGTCATTTTCTTACACTTGTGGGGTTCCAAACCTGTATGACTTTTTCTTCTGTGGAACATAAATAGATATTTTGAAAAAAATGTGTGGACCCAACATCGTTGGAGTCCATTGGCTTTCATTGTATGGACAAAAAAGACCATACATTAAATAAATGAGATGATGTATTTGATAATGTCTTTTGCATGTAAATGAGTAACAATGTGACAAACCTTGAAGTGTTTTTTGGAAGTATTTTGATTTACTCCTGAGAATTATGAGCATGTATGTGCAGCGTTGCTCAGCCATGCCTGTTTGACCTTGAAGCAGCACATGCTTTGTCACTAAGACAGACAAGTCCACTGCAAGTGATAAAGTGAGAAAATTGTGCTCTAATGCTGCTCAAAGATAACCTAGTGCTGAAATGACCTCACTAATCTTTTTTTTTTTTTCGATTTACCAGAAGCAGCAGGGGCTTCAGTATCTCTTCTAGATCATTTTGATTGTTTTAAAGGGTTAGTTCACCCCAAAATGAAAATTTGGTCATTGATTACTCACCCTCATGTCGTTCCAAACCCATAAGACCTTCGTTCATCTTCAGAACACAAATTAAGATATTTTTGATGAAATGTGAGAGCTCTCAGACCCTACATAGACAGCAACACAACTGTAATGTTCTCAGGTCCAGAAACGTAGTAAATACATCTGTAAAACAGTCCATGTGACCGCAGTGGCGAGAATACTTTTTGAGCGCAAAGATCAAAATATAACAAAAATAGCATAATTCATTTAACAATTCTTCTCCCCCGAATTACATCTTCCGCCATTTTGGAGAGTACCCAAAAGCGTAATCGACATAATCAGCATTGTTTATGTTTGGGGAGAAAGCGCACGCATAAACGTAATCTGCATAATCAGCGTTGTTTACACTTAGGGGAAAGCGTGCGTATACATTGTGAATGTGATACTCTAAAATGGCAGAAGACGTAACTCAGGGGAGAAGAATTGTTGAATAAATTATTTTTGTTTTCTTTGCGCTCAAAAAGTATTCTCGCAGCTTCGCAAAATTGAAGTTGAGCCACTAATGTCATGGACTTTTTTACAGATGTCCTTACTACGTTTCTGGACCTGAGAACATTACAGTTGCGTTGCTGTCTATGCAGGGTCCGAGAGCTCTCACATGTCATCAAAAATATCTTAATTTGCGTTCTGAAGATGAACGAAGGTCTTACGGGTTTGGAACGACATGAGGGTGAGTAATTAATGACAGAATTTTCATTTTTGGGTGAACTATCCCTTTATGCATTTAACTTGCATTAAAATGAGCTAAGATTCTTCCCTGTCCAGTCATGACATCAGCATGGCAATTTTAGAGTTGAATTCAGACTTCATTTGGACTTTTACATTTTGGATATAAGAAATATACTATATAACTACTATAATATATAATGCCAGTGGCTTTGTTTTACACTACTGTCATTCAGAAATGTAGCTTGTATCTCTGTTTGCTGAGCATCTTTATTTTTAAGTGTATTTTTTTGTGTCCAGGCTCAGGCCCGTTTGCAGGAGTCCTCTCAGAAACTGGACCTGTTACGTTTGTCTCTGGAGCAGCGGCTTGGAGAACTTCCACATGACCATCCCAAACGAGCTGCTATTAAAGAGGAGCTGACAGTGGGGTCCTCGCCTGTCGTTGGGTTGCAGAGAGATCGTCTGCGCTCTTCATCTTCAGCATCCTCTTCGCTCTTCAAACCAGCCAGCCTGACAGGTATTGAGACAGCTGAAAGTTAGCAGGACGGTTATGGTGTTAAGATGTCAAGGGTGTCAATTTTACTCCTTGTCACCTCAGGGAAAAAAAGTTCTGATGCCACATAATGTAATTTAGTGAGTATTAGTCTTTACTTTCTGGAGAGAGACTGAAGAACCCGTTGAAGATCTGTTGAAGAACATCAAGAGCATATTAACAAACTTCACCACAGTGTGGTACAGCAGTTTTGTCTCTGGCCACAAGACCCTTCAGCAGGTGATGAGAACATATCACTGATGTACGGTTACCCTCCATAAAGGTTGTTCAATTCAGACACTGTCTGTAGAGGGTGGAAAGTATTGTCAAGGATGTCTTCAACCATGCACTATCCACCCCTCTCCGGTCTAGAAAGCAGCACAACTGTTTTCAACATTGATAATAAGATTGATTAATAGGAATTGTTTCCTGAGCATCAAATCAGCATATTAGAATGATTTCTAAAGGATCATGTGACACTGAAGACTGGAGTAGAGTAGTGGCTGCTGAAAATTCAGCCTTGCCATCACAGGAATAAATGACTTTATAAAATATATTACAATACAAACATATTACTGTTTTACTGTATTTTTAATCAAATAAATGCAGCCTTGGGTAGCATTCTTTTAAAAAAACATTAGAAAAACTTACTGACCGCAAACTTTTGAACAGTAGTGTATATGTTTTGTCTTGTGTTGTTGTAATTTTGCTTGACACTTTGCTTAGTCTGATATGAAATTTGTAACGTTTTTATTCACATTTTATATTCATTTTTGCACTTGTGATTGGTATCATTATGCAAAGTGTAAGTATAAGAGAAGTGAAAGTAGAATCTAATCAGCTTTATGTGTGCAATGTGCAAATTGGTTTTGTTAATCCTGTTGTACGTACATATGGCTGCTGTATTGTGTATAACTTGAGTGTGTGTTTTTAGGGCGACTGGAGGTCAGACTTATGGGTTGTCAGGACCTGCTGGAGTCAGTTCCAGGCCGCTGTCGGGTAAGCAACATGTCCTCCGCCCCTGGAAGTCCATCTGAGTCCAAATCACTGAGGATGAGGACCGGCCTCTCCACCCGCAGCACCAACGGCAAGACCACCAAGACTGATGAGCTCTCATGTGAGTCTCACAGGGGAAGCAATGTGAAATATAATGGATTTCACAATAGTCTCACTGTGGACCGTGACAGAAAACCTTTATCTGTATTTTCCTACCTTGACCAAATAGATGAATCTAAAATAGATTAACTAAACAGACTGGATGTACTTTAATAGAAGATTTTTTTCTTTCTTGTTCAACAGCTTAATTCTTGTTATGTGACCAAATATTTTTTAATTCTGTAAATATTTATGTATGCGTCCCCCCCCCCCAGTAAGATGCTTCTATAATTTTTCTTTCTTTTTCTCTCAGCGGAGATCAGTGCTGTATTGAAGGTGGATAACAAAATAGTTGGTCGCACACATTGGCGGCCGCTGAGTAAGGAGGCCTGGAATCAGAGCTTTAGCATCGAACTCGAACGGGTCAGTGCCAACAAATTCTACTGCATATAAGAGTTTTTAATTCAGATCAGGAGCTCATCCTTAATGCACGCCACAATCTCAGACTACTTGTCTGAGTGTTTTTTTAGCATGCCATTTATAACTGTCAATCATCCCAGATAACATTTGCCACATCTGTTTTACGGAAAGTGCCTGTGATGGCCATTGGCTGAAGGCTTTTCCTCACCTTCATTAACGCAGCTTTACTTCCAGAGTGCAATCAGTCGCCTCCAGAGTAATCCAAACTAATCCCTCAACATTACTGTAATCTTTTGCTCACCACTTGGACACAGAGACAGCCTGAATACTGGCCGAGTCAGCCCGCAGCTCTCTCCGAAAAGATTCAGCTGTACCAGTGGAGAATGAGATCTTATTTCATTATTTCTAGATTACTGAAGCAGTTTTTTTTCTCCCAAAGACTGCTTCGCATCTGTTTGATGACTGGGGAAGCATTTTGTTGTATCTGTCTTGGAGGTTTTGATTGTCTTTGACACAAAGTCATGTTTTCTGAATTCTAACTAAGTGTGCAAGAAATGTATCTCAAGAAATGTGTTTTAACAGGAAGTCTTTCCATAATAATCAGTTATGCACATCATACCTCAGGAATCCGGTATTCTGATTCATGATCTGGAATATAATCATTATAGAACTAATAATTGGTGTTATACACGGTGCTTAAACTGCTTTTGATTAATAGTACAAACCTTAAAAGGCATGTTTCAGTTTTATTCTAATTGCCATATTTATTTATTTTTTTTTTACTATGTATTTACTGTACACTGCTATTAAATTACTATATTGTTTAAAAGTTTAGGGTCTGTAAGTTTTTTTTTTTTTTTTTTCCCTATTAATACTTTAACAACCATTTATTGAAATGCTCAAAAGTGACATTTATAATATTACAGATTTATAGAAATAAGATTTCCGCCTGAAAAAATTTACCATAATTTCTACAAAAATATTAAGCTGCACAACTCTTTTCAACATTGATAATTGATAATTTCAATTTCTGAAGGATCATGTGACACTGAAGACTGATGTAATGATGCTGAAAATTCAGCATCATTGTATAAAGAATGAATAAATGACTTTAAGTCATACGTTATATTAAACTAAAAAAAATTTTTTTTTAAATGATAATATTTCACAATAAAATAAATGTAGCCTTGGTGATCATAAGAGACTTCTTTCAATAAAAACCCCCAAACTTTCAAATGATGAAGTCAATGTGAGGACCATTAAGAGATGTAAAGGGGCAAGAACTACAACTACAATTCATATCTGAGTGTGTTTGTTTTTTCTGCCTCTCACATGACCTTTGACCCCTGTAGTCTCGAGAGCTGGAGATTGCAGTGTACTGGCGAGACTGGAGGTCCCTGTGTGCCGTGAAGTTCTTGCGTTTAGAAGATTTCCTAGACAACCAGCGGCATGGCATGTGTCTTTATCTAGAGCCGCAGGGCACACTGTTCACAGAGGTGAGAGAGCCTCTCAACACCTTCATCCTAGTGCAACACAGAGCCAAGTGTGGTTACAGTTTACATCAGCTATGTATTTCATTTAGGACTTTCTGCAGAGGTTGATGCATAATACATGGACACATAATGCATATAGTGAGCTGTTTATAATGCGGTTTGGTTTCAGGTGAGATTCAACAATCCTGTCATTGAGCGGCATCCTAAACTACAACGACAGAAACGAATTTTCCCAAAAGAAAAAGGTGTGCTTGACCTCTCATTTTCTCTGTTGTCGTCTTCATAGAGGGACTACGACTCATAAGCGATTACTATAATTTCTCTCATAATCACTTGATCGCTTTTAAACCTAAATAACATTATGGAGCTATTAACATGAGATGTGCTTTGTAGTTCAGCATTAAAAGAAATATGTTTCAGACTAATGCGTCATATTTGTATATTAAATAGCTGATTTAATGTCTCAGGGAAAAATTTCCTGCGGGCAGCACAGATGAATATGAACTTTGCCACTTGGGGGCGTCTAATGATGAGCGTGCTGCCCCCATGCAACAGCACGGTCACTGCCTTGAGCCCCCCTCTGCCTGGTTCTGAGCCCATGTCCCCTCCATCTGCGTCCACGCCCCCTTCCTCTGGGTGAGACATACACCGGTGTCCCTGGGGTTTGGTTGAGGAAAATATATCCATTAATCTGAATAAAAAGTGATTCTCTTTCTGTGTTGTGGCTGTTTATCGCAGAGACGCGGCAGTTGTTAAACTGAATTTCAGTGAGGAGCGTCCTGCCAAGCCCCCGCGCCTCCACTTGGCACAGAACCCCACAACTGACGCATCACTTTCTGGGGTATGTCTTGCGGACAAACACTTGCTTTTTAATTTGTAGTTCTGTATTGCTCTGGTCAAGTTAAAGTTGTAATTATGTGTTTTGGGACTTGTTTCCCAGACTCTTGCCAGAGTGAATTCATCTGAGGATAACCAAGTTCTCAAAGGCAAGACTGTATCCCAGCCTACACCTCAGTAAGTCAATATAGTATTTATTAGTGCTGTTATTATTAAATCTAAGACTTAAGGGTTTTGAATCATCCCTAACCTCTTAGGTCTTAAATTTCAACCTGTGACCTGTCCTACATCTTTTGATAGTGAAATAAATCTGGATTCTCTTTCCTGTAATAGCTCTTTTTCTCAGTCTCACTGTATGTTGTATATATCCTGTTTCACAGGAGGAAAGAGGGGATGCAGATGGAGGACTTCAACTGCATTTCTGTTTTAGGAAGAGGGCACTTTGGAAAGGTAAAACTGCAGCTGTCCTTCAGTACTGTAATCAGATGACTCTGAATGGTGCTGTTGACTCAATGTCATTGTCGACTCTCATTAAAGGTCCTGCTGGCTGAATTCAAAAGGACTGGGAAACTTTATGCCATCAAAGCACTGAAGAAAGGGGATGTTGTGACCCGGGATGAAGTGGACAGGTGATGTTCTGTATCTCTGTGTCAGAAATGTCTTCCTGTGCATCACGAATGGGTTATGGATAATTTGTTGTCTGTTGATATTTATTTTTGCAAAGCACTAACATGGTTTAATGGGTCTGCATGAAAACCATAAAAGAACTAAATATTATAGTCACATTTTATATATATTTTTTTATCAAGGGGCCGCTTGTAAGGGTGTTATGTTTGTGGGTCCTTGGAATTGAAAAAATGTGGGTCCTTGGAACTGACAAGAGTGAACACTTCCAACTGTATTTGGCTTGTATTATATTGTGAATTAATTTCATTTTTTTTTATAGTTTAATGTGTGAGAAGAGAATTTTTGAGACCATCAATATGTCCCGTCATCCTTTCCTGGTGAACCTGTGTGGGTGCTTCCAGACGCCTGACCATGTGTGTTTTGTGATGGAGTATTCACCTGGAGGAGACCTGATGACCCACATTCATAACAGCATCTTCTCTGAACGGCAGGCTAGGTACTCGCTCTCTCTCTCACTCTCACACACACACACACACACACACACACAGTGTCCGCATTTACGTAAGTGCTACACGTTTTCAGATGCACATGCTGAATTTTTTTAGCATTGTATATTTTTGCCAATGACACTTTCCTCTGGATGTGACTGTAAACCGAGGATTTTTCTGGCAGGTTTTATTCTGCATGTGTATTACTAGGCCTGGAGTTCCTGCACCAAAACCGGATTGTATATAGGTATATTATATATAACTACACTATTACTTCTAATATTACTTGACGATTACTAAATTCCCTATTATATGCGTGTATGAAATAATGCATATGATTTTATGGACGATTTCTCTCTTTCCTCCTTGTAGGGACCTAAAGCTGGACAATCTGTTAATGGATTCTGATGGTTTCGTGAGAATTGCAGATTTTGGACTTTGCAAAGAAGGTACATTCTAAGAATACCATTTCTCCTGTGGAACATTTTTTGTTTGTTGATCTCAAATAGTATTTGAGCAGAGAGTCAACAAAGTCTTGCTGCCAATCAGGTATGGGACATGGCGACCGTACGTCAACCTTTTGTGGCACCCCAGAGTTCCTGGCCCCGGAGGTTTTGACGGACAGCATGTACACCCGTGCAGTGGACTGGTGGGGTTTGGGTGTGCTCATTTATGAGATGCTAGTGGGAGAGGTCAGTCCTGGTCAAATACAGCTTTACTAAATTGTTGCCATATACTGTAATATTGTTCATGCATATTTAAATGTGCCCTCCACTTGTTCCAAACCTGTATGAGTTTCTTTCTTCTGTTGAACACAAAAGAAGATATTCTGAAAATAAATGTTGGTATCTGAACAGTTGATGAGCATCATTGACTTCCATAGTAGGAAAAAAATAACTGTTCAGATACCAACATTTATTTTCAGAATATCTTCTTTTGTGTTCAACAGAAGAAAGAAACTCAATACAGGTTTGGAACAAGTGGAGGATGAGTAAATGATGACAGAATTTTCATCCTGGAAGTGAACTACTCCTTTAATTGAAATTTGAATAACATTTCACAATATTGTGGTTTTTACAATTTTTCTGGTCAAATAAATGCAGTCTTGGTGAGCATAAGAGACTTCTTTCAAAAGCATTAAGAAATCTTATCCTTTGTGGCTGCCAGTCTCCATTCCCCGGTGATGATGAGGAGGAGGTGTTTGACAGCATAGTGAACGATGAAGTGCGCTACCCAAGGTTTATGTCCCCTGAGTCAGTCTCTATAATACAAAAGGTAAGCACTTATCCCTCTTGGAGAAAAACAAATTGAAATTGAACTGAAACTCCATCTGACTCGGTCTCTTTAATGGCAGTTGTTGCAGAAGAACCCTGAAAAACGACTGGGAGCAGGAGAGCAAGATGCCAATGAAGTGAAGAGACACCGGTTCTTCCAGGTGACGGTCACTAACTGAATAATTTGTGACTACCTCAGTGAAGCTTCTTTTAAATTCTCTTTTTAAAAGCCTTGTTCCTCTCTGCAGGGCATAGATTGGGAAGCCCTGTTGGCCAAAAGAGTCAAACCTCCTTTCCTGCCGTCAATTAAAGCCCCAGCAGACGTCAGTAACTTCGACGAGGAGTTCACTCGCCTGAAGCCTGTCCTGACCCCTCCGCAGACCCCGTTCTTCCTCACCGCCGAGCAGCAGGAGTTTTTTGCAGACTTTGACTTCTCTGCCCTGCAGTGACTTCCACTCGATTACCCTCGAAAAGGGTTGTGACATATCAAATCACTGCTTTCTTTTCTCTCTGTCTTCTTTATCCAGTTATTCTCTCTCTCTCTTGTTCTCCCTTGAGATATGCAGTCGAATCAAGTGAAGCTGGCCTCGTGTCACCCTTTAAAAGCTGCTGTACGCTGTTCATGAAACTGGCTGCAAATGTGTGCTTAAGCTCCAAAGACAGTCCTGATTGGACCATATGATCACCCCTGAACTGTGCGCCCACCACTGTGAGTAAGCTCAGATATGCTCTGCTTTTAACTGCCCATCCCTGATATTCATACAGTTAAGATACATGTATGTTTTTGGGTTGGGTTATACTGTTTATCATGTCAGTCTGACCAGCTGTTTAAAAAAAAAGAAAAAAAGAGTAGTCTTCCTGTTACAATGAATTATGATGCCAAAATATACTTGCACTGTTGCTGAACAGATAATGATTGTCAGATTTAGATGGAAGGACTGAATGCTGTGCCATTTTTAAGGATTTCTGATGTAGCGTAGATCCAAGCGATACATGCGGCTGGAGCGTCTTAAGCTCCTTAAGTTCCAGACTGTAACTATCGGCGTGCATTCTCGGTGTTAGATCATGCAGATTCCTCCACACTTGGTCTGTGTGATGTATGTTCATGTTAAACCCTCACATTTTGATCTCTGGTTGTCCCTAATCTGGATTTGATTTGGGATTGGTGCCCCAGATAAATGTTGCTTGTTGATCAGTTCTCAACTTTCCAAAAGGAGCTCTTTACTGTACTTGCAGACATCTTGTGACTTTCGATTGCAAACAGTGACTTGCTCTATCCCGCCTTTCTCTTTATAGCCCTCCTCTGGACAAATCTAATACTACTGAATTAGACCAAGCATATTCTACTCGGTCTTAGCATGATGCGGTTAGCACATTAACTCACTAAGCTGATATTTAAATATTGATATTTTGCTCTCTGTGTCATGTTACAGAAGCTTATTATGTTGTTCGTTATTTAAGGTGTTTGTCTGTATTTTACTTTTGACTAGATCATTGTATCACTGTAAATGTGGTTTACTAATAAGTTACACTGTGAACGAAATGACACTAAAATATTTAAATGAAACTTGCCGTTTCTATGAGCCACATGAAGGACAAATAAATATCTAAGTAAATGTAATCGAACGGGATGAATGTATTTTCAGAAATAAAATACAATGTGACCATGTTGTTCCATTTATTGAATACTGATGTTTCAAAATATTACATTGAGAAAAAAAATTGCATAACTTTGATCAAAACGGCACAAATCATTCATGAAATCTCAGCATTCATATTGATACGTTAAAAACACTCAAGTGCAAAAGTTAAGGAAACAATTTAAAGAAATTGAAATGAAGTAAAAGCAAAAACAATTATTGCTTTTTATGACTATATTATTCAGAAAAAAGTCTAATGTTTGGTAAAAGTCACACTATGTGGACTTCATTGTACTGCATTCATCAACAAAACTACTTTTCTGGCAGTCCGAAATGTAACCGAGATCTAACAGTGTCGCATGCACTTACATCTTTCTCTCTTTAAGATGCTGATGTGTAATAGGAAAGGCCCTTTTTATATAAAAATATATAGTTTTTCACCAAAAAACAATGTCTGTAATGTTGACCATTACAGTATTGATTGTTTGTATTCTAAATTCAGTCTTTCGATGTTAATTTCTTATGTATTGATTATGTCTAGATAAACCAGAACATTTAATATTATAAAGTCACATTACAAGCATAAGGAAATTTCACCAATGATTTATAAAGTGCTATAGGAAATTATTTGCATTATAAACATGAACTTCTCATTACCCTGTTTGAAATGGATCTAAAAAGGGGATGTCTATTTTCTAAAAAATAAAAATAAGTATATACAACTACTTCACAATAATTGCACAAAATGATTGCTGATGTAACAGTACATCATCATCTGCTGCTATACAATAAGCTGACAGACTGTCTAGCTCAATTACTTTTGTCCAACAGCTTTTTAGTACCATGAAAGAGATTAGAGGAGCAGAGCCAAGTTAATAAATAATTAGCATATACCATTTTGATATCTCTATGTATTGCATTAATGGGACACCACAAATCAGCTCTGAAGAACGCTATTGTGCTTTTGTGCTTTTTGTTCTGCGTTTGCTATTAAAATGTGCAAAATCAGCACAGACGAATTGTTAAAAGTTCTATGTGGGCAAAATATTCACAAAACACTTTAATAAAAATGCTCATTCCAACCTATTTGATAACGCTTGATCAAACATCATTGCAACTACAAAGTTCATGCATTTAAGAATCACTTTCAAAATGGAATGGGAGAAGTAGATTAGAAGGAAGGAGAAGTAGATTAGATGTTCTGCAGCTGCAGTTAGGAGCGATTTCCACCAAAACATCGATTTCCATCTAATGGGTTTTTTGTCACAGCAGTCGTGACTCCAAGGAAATTAAATCGTATCGTTGCCTTGCTTGAAATACACATGCTCCCAAACCACCGGTTCCCAAATGCAGAAGAAGCTCCAGAGATTGCGCAGGATTCCGCGGTCAAAAGGGTTTTCGTCCGCACCGCAGTGCTTGAGGTAAGAGATTCTGTGTCGAGACATGAACTCCCATGTGGTGGTATTCAGGGACACCAGGTACAGGTGAGACCCCAGGAGGAGAAGCACGGTCAGGGACAGGACAGCCACCGCCGCCGCTGCTCCCAGGAGCACACAGTTGGTCCTCAACCACAGCTGCCAGGTGGGAGCGTGACTGAAGCCGGACCTGTACGAGATTTAACAGTACACTCTGAACTGTGAGTCCAGATGAAAGATATTTGTTTCTGAGGGCTTTAATCTTGATGGTTTGAGAACACCTTTTAGAGTTGGGAACTAATACATTTAGGACTATTATGTCCATTGGCACTGCTGGACATCCCAGGTTATGATGTGTAAGTATTACTACTCACCAGGCCATGTACAGTCCCCACAGTAAGACAACAAGCTGGACAGCCAGATAAAGCACAAACCAGCGGTGGTTTCTCTCCCCGACGCAGTTCTCTATCCAGGGGCAGTGATGATCATAGCGCCGCACACAGTGCCGACACGTCTGGCAGTGTTTGGATCTCATGGGTTGCTATGTCAAAGTGTGGATTCATTTTTAGAAGGGATTCATTATTAGAAACGAACAAACTAAGCTGTCTTGCCTGTACATGAATATATCAAGGTCAAATGAAATGATTTAAACCTCTATATTTATGCATATAGTCCATCTTTAGTAAGTGACAGCGCACCTGTACCAGACAGTGTCCGCAGCGCCGCAGCCGTATGGACTTGGTGGTCTGTGGAATCATATCCTGCGTTTCTTCTGCGATACCAAGTGAGAACTGAAATACAGTCAGATGATGCATGTTTGCTGTAAAATCAGCGTTAAACTTGCAAACTGCAGGGGGTTTGTGAGCTGATAAAGCTAATAAATCATAAAAATGGGGAAAATAAATGATATATATATCAATATAATAAATAATTCATATATATATATATATATATATTACTTTGATCAAAAATAATCTTACAAAATGGAATTACTTTTGATCAAATGAATCAGTGAAACGGAGTTATCATAATATCACCCCCACAATGAGAAATCACATGAAATCCAAACAGCAGTCGACCGAGGAAAGACAGCTGTCCATCACTGCATTCAGCAGAATGAGGGGTGGCACTAAGCTCGCCACCAGGTACGCAATTGAACATTTGCTGAGGGGTATGCAAGATCAGTGTCATCACCTTTGTGTACTCTATTTCAGCGAAATGTGACTGGTTGAGCTGTCCTCAGTTTAATGCTTTTGTTTGTTTGTTTGTCTTTTTCTGTTCTGCACCCCAGAACATTTATGAACAGATATGATTGTGTCTGTGACAATGTTGAAGGGTGAACTCATTTAAAATGTTAAACAAACAAACAAAAAACTTCTTTCTCCTTTGATTATTTTTAACCAATAAACGTTTGATTATTTATTTTATGAAAGAAGATTTTCATGGAATGATTGCGGCAAAATGTAAGAACGTAAGAGCCCTTGAACAGATCTTATAATAGTAATAAAAAATTTGAAAAAACAAATTAATGTGTAATTTCCTTTTCTTTAAGTAAGGTGTGCATTAAATGATTTGCCAAGCTTAGGTTATCATTTTTCTTTCTGCAGCACAATTTTAGTTTGGAAGCATGAAACTAACAGTACATTTTCTTCAGTTATTCTATCAGTCATTAAATCAGATACAGATAGAAGCTCCTCTCCTCACTCCACTCTCATTGCACTCCGATCCCATTACTCTGCTTTAAGGTGGCAAAGCTCATTTTTAGGCCCCGGATCGCCACACTTGTGGACACGCCCCTCAACATAGGCCGACACAAGTGTATGTACGTCCCGTACTGTAATTGGCATGGTCTGCTTTAGTTTTTCCGTTTGCTCTGCTTGAGCTTGGATGCTTTTATTCATTATATATACACAGTGGTGTGAAAAAGTGTTGGCCCCCTTCCTGATTTCTTATTTTTTTGCATGTTTGTCACACTTTAATGTTTCAGATCATCAAACTAATTTAAATATTACACAAAGATAATGCAAGTAAATACAAAATGCAGTTTTTAAATTATTATTTCATTTATTAAGAGAAAAAAGCTGTCCAAACCTATGCGGCCCTACGTGAAAAATTAATTAACAACATTATTTAAGAAAGCCGAGTTAAATTTCACTAGCCACACGCAGGCCTGATTACTGCCAGACCTGTTGAATCAAGAAATCACTTAAATAGAACCTGTCTGACAAAATGAAGCATGCTTAAAGAGCAACACATCATGCCGCGATCTAAAGAAATTCAAGAACAGATGAGAATCAAAACAGTTGACATGTATCAGTCTGGAAAGGATTATAAAGCCATTTATAAGGCTTTGGGACTCCAGCAAACCATGGTCAGAGCCATTATCCACAAATTGAGAAAACTTGGAACAATGGTGAACCTTCCCAGGAGTTGCCGGCCAACCAAAATTACTCCAAGAGCACAACGACGACTCATCCAAGAGGTCATAAAAGAACCCAGAACAACATCTAAAGAACGTGTCAAGTGAGCTCCTACGCTAAATTCCAGAACAAGAATCATTTTAACCATAATATTTCACCCTAGCATTCAATTTTCTATGCTGCACATCTAATCCCGCAGACTATAGCATCGTAACGCAAGCGACGCGCGGTACTTCATTTCGATACTGTGTTTCTCTCGCTCTAATAAGCTTGTTGATTCCGTTCCGCTGCTTAGACGTGATCGGGTAGATGTCACGTTTCCTATTGGGCAGCTGTGGTCACGTGACGTCTCGGCGTCACATTTTTACCTCGCCAAAGTATGATACAAGTGGAGAGATTTCGCAGATTGCTGGGGGGTCTTTATTCTTTGTCATACTGCAAAAGAAAGAGTAGACTGTTATTATAAGTTATTATAAACCACACAACATCTTAGGTAAATTCCTTTTAGGCATATTCCTTTCAGGTCGAAAGTGATTGGATTCATAACAAGAATGAAAATTTCTAGACCATTTCCTGCTCTACATCTGGTGTAGTATAACTATAATACTTGAGGAAACTTGCAATGTAGCATTTACTGTACATTAAGTGATTTAGAAGACACTTTTAACCAAAACAATCTCTGGTAAAACATGATACTTATTTACCTGTTGTGACTTAATATTTTTCTACTGATTTAATAAATGGTATTTTGTGTTACCACCTATGTTTTGGGGGGATGGGTTTATCCTGCTCATCCAGGAAGTTTCCACCAGCTGCTAGTGCCCAGCGGTAATGTTGCGCTAACAAGGATCGGCGTGCTGTAGTTGGTGTGTCCAAAGGTGCCCCATCAGCATTTTTTAGGGGTGAGAATTCCTCCTCTCTCAACACCTCAAAGGCGACAAATGTGCTGCAAAAAAAACAAACAGATGATGGTGAGGAAGATGGCGATACCCGAATTTGTCCAAATTAACAGTAGCTGTAAAACATACTTTGAGAACTTAAAGACGTCAAAGACAAATTTCTCCATTTTGATGCCGTTGGGCTTGGTTGGTTTCACCAGGTTCCCTTCTCCATCCACAAATGGCACTTTCTTGATTGCCACATGCTGCTTCAGTTGACTTTCAAACTTTCTGCAGGGAAAAAGCATTGAAATAGGAATTATTTTGTACAAAGGGCTTTGTTTACAGTTTACAGAGTCAATATGTTGCTAATTCTTTAACAAATGCATTGATTCTGGGAGCATGTGCTTTTTAGGTTTAACCTTCTGACTAGGCAAACTGTTACATTTAGATTGTAGGTGTCCTTATACAGGTACAACTAATGTTGTACCTGTACATTGACAATAAAGAGAGCTACGGTGCATTTTAATTTTAACTTACTGTCACTGTTAAAAATTAATAAAATTCTGATATACAACATCCACCATGTTGTTACAGTTACCTACACTATTACACATGACCTACCAGAGTCAGTTGCCATTCATAAATCTTTTCATTTTGCCTCATGGGATAGTAAAGTGTCCATCGAATGCACACTTCCGAATGTTGGTGGAAGTTGTAGGTCATCCAGGTACTTTTCGCCTACTGTTTTTCAAAAACTATGAATTCGGACATACTACTCGTATTTTGATGTACTGTTTTTTTGCATATTATATAGTAGGGAAGTATTCGATTTCGGATGCAGATATTAGGGGTCAGATATTAATGCCATCTTCACCAAGATGTTATTAGATTGTTTACTGATCATTTTTTTATTGATTCTATTATATTACAACTAGGGATGCACTGATACCACTTTTTCCAGTACTCACCCGATACCGATACTTTTATTTTTGGTACTTGTCGATACAGAGTACCGATACCAATATTTTTATTGCATTTGTAAATTTTTGAAATATTGGGTACAGAAACCAAAAGTGTATGTATAATGTTAGGTTAACTTCATTTATCAAATAGATACAGTCAAACCAAAATTTATTCAGACACCTTCAACATTTCTCACATTATCACAGTTTATTCGCTATAGTTTAGAAAATGGTAATAAAATATGACAAGAACTCAGAGTTAAACTGTGTATGAACAAATTCAGCTTGATAATGTTAGATAACTTTGATAGAAAGGTATGTAATAGATTACAATCAACCAAAAATTATTCAGACAGCTGTTAGTATGACAGTATTTACACAACTATCAATACTTAGTCAGGCAACCCTTAGCCTTAATGACAGCCTGGAGTCTCCTGGGCATGCTGTCATCCAGCTTCATGAAAACCTCAACTTCAATTTTTTCCCAAAACTCTGTCTGAATAATTTTTTCGTCCCAAATTTTTTTGCCACCGTATGAAGAATTTTTGGGTATATTTTATCACAGTTTACTTTATTTTGCTGTCCTCACTTACATAAATTAACTATAGTGTCCTGCACCCACTAGTAAAAAAATATCAAAAATTCCAAAACATCACATTTTTGGTTTGACTGTATATCCTTCGGTTATTTTCACACTTAATTATGGCCATTAAAAAAAATGTTTTATAAGTTTTTGTTACTTTCACCATTCTTTTTTTTTGCTCTATGGTACATCATCTTTAATTTAATAGCATTAGAGCTGCTCCATTGCAGCGGCTCAGTACTGTAATCACGTGCTTTGCTGTAATAATACAGGGAACCACTCGTTATAAATCATAAATGATGTTTAGTGAATGCCCCATAAATGGTCGGATTTTTACGATTTAGTTTTAATCCAAATGATGCGTGTGCTAAGTGAGTGAACATCAAATATCACACATAATTGCGTGCGCTCTCTCTCTCTCTCTACCATTAAGTAACTTGTGCATTGTTTTACTTACTTGTTTATGACATATCCGACCGAACTACAAACTTTCCAGTGATGTCTGTGAGAAAGGTATATTCACTTGACAAGCTCAATCCACTCACGCACGCTCAATTTGTTTATCAGCTCGCGCACATCAGCTATACGGTTGTTAAATAATACTGAATGTTTAACATTATATTCATTGCATACATATACTTCATAGACATCCTTAATCTCTAATAACTCCATTCTGCTGTCTGTTGTTCTGTTGTCAGTGTTTCTTTGTCTGAATATGGCACTTATCACATGCTGTGTGGTATCAGCGTTTGGTATCGGGGCATTTTAACGAGTAGGAGTACGAGTACAGAAGCTCAGTATCGGGCCTGATACCGTGCATCCCTAATTACAACAGAACATGATAATTGTAATATAACAAAATATGGCCTTTATGGACAACGGAAAGTTGACTTAAGAAACACATAAATAATTGGGATTGTATATTAAAACTGTATATCGACCACATACTCAGCCACTTCCTTTAAGAATCCTCGGGTAAAGAAGTGGTTGCAGATGTTCCCAGCACTGAACAGGAGCTCTCCTCCTGGTCCTCGCAGCTCTGCGGTCTCTGGTTGGATCTCACTGTATTCGATCACCTGATACAGACCATCCACACGACACACCACTCCAACAGGCTCCGAAGGATACGCCTTATCCACCACCTGACCAGAATAAAGGTAAACATATCTAATTAGGCATAATAATAAATAATAATAGTAAAACAATAATGAATGGGATCTAATTTGAGCCTTCACACAGGATATTTTTACCTTGGCACCACAGTCTGCTCCTTTGTTTACACAAAAGCCAATAAAGACTGGGTCTGCCATCTTCACCAAGATGTTGTCCACACAGTACACGTGAAGATACTCCAGACCCCTTCTCTCCATGTCCTCTATAATCTTGTTGTCCACTAGAGCACGATAGAGGCCACCATTTCCATCTTAAGTGAACATAGACGTGAGATGCAAACGTCATTTCGTTTTAGTGACTTAAGTAAAAAATACATTAATTTAATAATTATTTGGCTATTGTCAAACAGCTGATGAAAATATCAACTTTAAAAAATCCTGTTGTATTTTATTTGAGTCATTTATGAACTACCCCTCTCTGACCTGGTGCCATGGCTATTTTGTTCTTCTTTTCCAGGATGATCTTCCCATCAAAGCCTACGGCTGGTATCATTCTCTGCTCAAACATGACTACGTTGGATGGACAAAGACCAAAATATTCATTGTCTCTGAAGAACTTCTCTGTGGGCCCCAGAGTGAACTCACTGGTCATTATGTACCTGTTCACATATCATTAAAAGATAATTCAATACTTGTTCTTCTGTCATTTGGAGGATGAATAAATCAAAGCTCAGGACCAAAAGTGTTTATAGTTAGCAGAAAGCACAGAAAGACCCTTATTTGAATTGCAAATAAAGAGCCATACCATGGTATTGTGCATCTACAAGCATGCTTCAGATTGGCCAGCTCTTGCACCTTCTGGATATGCTCAGCCTGGATCTGGTACAGGGTTTTCCCACTTGGAAGCCCAACATTGTACATGCCCTTGGGATATGGCACTCCAAGTCGAGTCCCCTGACCACCAGCTAACAGCAAAACGGCCACTCTGTCCTGTGAAATCTGCAATAACCCTGAGGACAGAAGTCTTTTATATAGTCTTCAATACATGTAATGTTACTTTTGACCAAATTGTAAAAATTAATAAAACTATTGTTTTATATTATTTTGAAAATTGGAGCTGTACCTTCATCACCCCACATCTTAAGTCTTTCTTCGTCACTTTTACGCACACTTCCGATGAACTCTGGAGGAACGGGCTCCATCCGCGCGTCTAGCCGACCATCAGCGCTCGAGTGTCGGCTTGCAGCCTCAACAGCTGCTCGGCAGTGCTCGAGTAACTCTTCGGGCTTGAGCAGAGATATCTCCTCCAGAAGCGCACTGCTTTCTTCCGCAGAGAGTTCCGACCAAAACTGTAAAACATGGCTCTGTCCTGCAGTTTCTAACCTCGCTTTAGCTGCCTCGAATGACAACATATTTACCTTCTGGAAAAAATAAACACATTAATTAATAATGATCCGATAACAAACCCCGAGTCGAGCCGACCCTCTTCTGAGGAGTCCGGATCCTGTGTGTTTTCACTGCTTGCAACTCGTGATCAGTGTGTGGCTGGTACAATAAACGTATCACTGGAGTTGCATATAATTGGCGAAATAATAGAAAACTACTGTCAAGGCATACTTAGTTTACACGAGTCATTTGGGAACTGCCCTTATATGGCTGACTGTGTCTTAAAACCTTGAGATGCCTAGCTAGACAGTATTTTATCTCCTCACTAACAGCTCGAATCAGTTTACGTATCGGAACGTCCCAAATGCTGTCTAGGTAGGCAGCTCAGTAGGTTTCCAAACACAGCCAGTATTTACTCTAGGTCTGCGGATGAATGACTTCCCTCAGAAAGCTAACCGCTGTCATGTGATTAGTCTGCTGAGTTGCTCTCCTTCCCCATTAACTGTGAGGAATCACTTTATATCAGGGATCAGTTCAATGCAAAACTTCTCAAAGAATACAAATTTTGACCCATTAAATATGACTGATACCACATTATAGTAATCAGGGATAAACAGCTATAATTAGCCTATTATTAAAAAATTGCAGTTCTATTCGATAAACTGAACAGTGTATGATGCAGAGATTTTAATGAACTTTAAAAAAAAAACATTTTAATGGAAGGTTAGTTTAAAAATGTACATACAACCAGTTACTTACTAAGATGTAACGAGTAACCTAATAAAAAAAAAAACATGAAAGCAAGGTTTTACTGTTTAAATTCTACTGAAAAGTCTATGCATCTAATTGTGTGATGAATAAGTTGTAATTGTTATAAGTGAATTTATCAATGTATCCAATTGTTTAAAGGGGCCATATGATGCGATTAAAATTTTTCCTTTCTCTTTGGAGTGTTACAAGCTCTTGGTGCATAAAGAAGATCTGTAAAGTTGCAAAGACTAAAGTCTCAAATCCAGAGAGATATTCTTTATAAAAGTTAAGACTTGTCCTCGCCCTCCTAAAACGGCTCGTTCTAACACGCCCCCACATGTCTACATCACAGTGTGGGAAGATTTGCATAACACCGCCCAAATGTTCACGCAAAGAAAGAAGGCGTAACTTTTATTCTCGCTGTAGTATTGTTGCTGCCACCGCCGCCATGTCGTGAAGACGCGGTGCGTTTCGTTGTGAAAGCGAAACTACTTTGTTTGGTCTTCCAAAAGAGGACGATATCCGCTTCGTCATGCCTGGAGCTGATCCTCCAAAAGAGGAAAAGAGGACCTTCGTCATGCCTGGAGCTGATCCGTGCTGGTCGCTGAGGAAATACATAAACTGCGTGCTGTGGATCGGCGGATCGGCTTTCACTGTGGACGAAGCGGAGTCCAGTCCGGGGTCGTCACATGTGGTTGCCACAAGCCCGCCGGCTGCGCCATTCTCAAGCCCGCCAGCCGTTCCTCACTCTAGCCCGCAGTGTGTGACGCACTTTATGGAGGATTGTTTCCTGAACCTGCAGTTCTGCATAGCCTACAATGGGTCTGTGCTCAAAGGCCGTTCTATAAAGTGGGGCAGTTCCAACTTTGCAAGGACAGTCTGGCGCTTCTGACTCACAGCCTGTAAGTAAATTTTTTATATTTAAAGAATTTGCCACTGATGATTCAAACGCGAGTTTTGGGCAGTGTAGAGTAGCGCTTGTTGTTTGTCATTTCTCCGATCACAAATGCAGACATGGTTTTATGTTTACGCAGCGCGATACGCAACACGTAAAAACACAGTATAAGTCATTATAATCAGTAATTATGTCCCCACTGGATGCAACAAATGCCTCGTTTATAATGGGTTTTATTGCTTTTGTCTTGTTGCGCCGGGACACAGGGCATCACAGTATGGTAAGGGGCGTAACATTTCCGTCACATGCTTGAGGTATTCGGCCAATCACAACGCACTGGATAACTGGCCAATCAGAGCACACCTCACTTTTCAGACCGATGAGCTTTGTAAAAATCTACGCGTTTCAGAAAGGCGGGGCATAGAGGAGAAACAATAATGTACAGTATGTGGAAAAATAATGTGTTTTTTGAACCTTAAATCGCATAAACACATTTCATTACACCAAATACACAACAATGTTCTTTTTAGCAATGTCATATGACCCCTTTAATAAGTTATTACTACATAAAAAATAAACTTTAAGAGGCTTTGCGTATTTCTTTGTGTGTGTGTGCATATATATTTAATTTTTAGTCATAAATACCAATTATTTGAACATGTAATCAGTCATTTCTTTAAAATAAACACTTTCTTGAAGGGAAAACAAAGGAATTAGTTGACATTTTTAAACATGCTATTTAAAAGACACATGCGATTTTGGTAAAATTATGTGAGACTGACCAATACATATTTTGAATAGTTAAATATTTGTGACCTGGGATAGATTAAAAATAAATAAAAAAATACCAAAAAACTACACAAACTACAGACCCAACTTCCATGAACATAATCAAGAATAACTTTATTTAACAGTTATTTTACAAACATAAATATTTTCGCTCTACATTCAATTTCTGCATTTTAGAGGACATCGTTTTTATTTCCTTTTTTTGTCCAGTAAACATGGATTTGCATTGATTTGCACATCTCAGCATCAACTAAAACTTTGCAGATGTGTCATCACATCTAGATATGTTTTGCAGTACAAATATTTGGATATTTTATTAGCGTGTATGTTTACGATACTCGGGGGACCCCAGCAACAGTACATTTTGATATACATGTAGCGAACATGGTGCATTTACACTCACTAACTACCAGCTGAACAGTAAGGCAATAGATTACAGGCAGTCTCAAAGGCCGGCATTCCTTGATTGTGCTGAACGCTACAAACACATACAAATCTAAAGCCTTTAGTCTCAGCACAACCACACAAATGGGTCGAGCTCACAAGTCCAGAGGAGTCCAAAGATTTCTCCTGTGAGAAACAGTGAAAAAAGGTGCAAAATGCAAAACAAACTGCATCCATTATGAGGCAAGCAATACAGCTTTTAAAACCCTGTAAAGACTCCACAGTGCAATTTGTGCATTTTCAGACAAGACACACATACATGCATTACAAAGACTGAATTGATTCAAAGGGAATCGGGCCACTCAACCACCATTGGGACACAGAAGGGTATTTGCTGATACAAGTCATTTTTCTTCTGATAAAGAGGCTTGAGAAAGGCAAACTGATCCTAGGCCTGCACAAATTCTCAATACAACTTATAAACATGCCGATATCTGTTCCAGATCTCAATGGAGAAGAGTTGCAGGAGTCTCATCTGCACAGGAGTATCTAAGACCTTCGATTTCTCCCTGAGAATCAAATCATTAGAAAAATATTTCTGTCCGACATTAACGCCATCTCCCTACGCTTCCCCCAAGTAGTCTAAAAGCAGCATTATTTTATTTATAAATAAGGCAACTATATTGTGCTTGTAGTCTTGTAGAGTTACAAAGGGCAACAACCCATTGAACTGGTGGGTTTTAGGACTTCACATGCAATAGCTGTAAGTGCAATTTATTTTTTCCTTGTCAGTCAAAATGCACATCAGGGTGCCAATCCTGAAATATGTCATTTGCAAATAAACAAGATACTTGCCTACTGCTGTAGAGTAGAGTCAACTACATTTTTTTTCAAAAGAGATCCTAACCTATACTGTACCTTTTTAGTCTTTCCTTTTCAAAACCTGAACCTTTTTGTCCCCAACCTGATACAAACAAACATAGATGCTGAAAAATAATATGTACTTAAATCACAACCACTACAATCACTGAATACTATCATTCCACTGTAAATCCTCCTAAAAATTCAAGTCTGCTTTAACTATTAAAATAAAGTGCTTAAATATGTTCCTCGACTAGAGAGAGTTTAAATCAGAGTCATGTTTGAAATCCTTGCTATAACTAATACTGGTGAGAAACTGTATTTACACTGCAGTCATGCAGATCATTTATGAGTGAATGAACAAGTATTGTTTGAATGTAAAAACAAATCAATTTGTAGCATTGCTTTCTGCAACTTAAAGGGTTAGTTCAACCAAAAATGAAAATTAGCCTGTGTTTTACTCACCCTCGAAGCATCCTAGGTGTATATGACTTTCTTCTTTCAGACGAATCCAGTCGGAGTTAAATTAAAAATTGTCCTGGCTATTCCAAGCTCTATCATTGCAGTCAGCGGGTGTTGCAGTTGAACAGTCCACAAGTCGTCAAATAAAGTGCACGCATTCATAATAAAACGTGCTTCACACGGCTCCGGGGGGTGAATAAAGGCCTTCTGTAGTGAATCCATGCATTTTTGTTAGAAAAATATCCATATTTCAAACGTAATAAACACTTTTATATCACTTCCGTTATCTTTCAAATGCGGAAGGCGTTCCGGTGGAAGGCATATGACGTATGCGCAGCGCGCGCTCCTCTGAGATATGCTAATCTTGCGAGTTTGTTTATAGGAGCAAAGGAAGCAAAGTTTCCTTACTTTAGCAAAGGAAAACCACACATACAAATCTAAAGCCTTTAGTCTCAGCACAACCACACAAATGGGTCGAGCTCACAAGTCCAGAGGAGTCCAAAGATTTCTCCTGTGAGAAACAGTGAAAAAAGGTGCAAAATGCAAAACAAACTGCATCCATTATGAGGCAAGCAATACAGCTTTTAAAACCCTGTAAAGACTCCACAGTGCAATTTGTGCATTTTCAGACAAGACACACATACATGCATTACAAAGACTGAATTGATTCAAAGGGAATCGGGCCACTCAACCACCATTGGGACACAGAAGGGTATTTGCTGATACAAGTCATTTTTCTTCTGATAAAGAGGCTTGAGAAAGGCAAACTGATCCTAGGCCTGCACAAATTCTCAATACAACTTATAAACATGCCGATATCTGTTCCAGATCTCAATGGAGAAGAGTTGCAGGAGTCTCATCTGCACAGGAGTATCTAAGACCTTCGATTTCTCCCTGAGAATCAAATCATTAGAAAAATATTTCTGTCCGACATTAACGCCATCTCCCTACGCTTCCCCCAAGTAGTCTAAAAGCAGCATTATTTTATTTATAAATAAGGCAACTATATTGTGCTTGTAGTCTTGTAGAGTTACAAAGGGCAACAACCCATTGAACTGGTGGGTTTTAGGACTTCACATGCAATAGCTGTAAGTGCAATTTATTTTTTCCTTGTCAGTCAAAATGCACATCAGGGTGCCAATCCTGAAATATGTCATTTGCAAATAAACAAGATACTTGCCTACTGCTGTAGAGTAGAGTCAACTACATTTTTTTTCAAAAGAGATCCTAACCTATACTGTACCTTTTTAGTCTTTCCTTTTCAAAACCTGAACCTTTTTGTCCCCAACCTGATACAAACAAACATAGATGCTGAAAAATAATATGTACTTAAATCACAACCACTACAATCACTGAATACTATCATTCCACTGTAAATCCTCCTAAAAATTCAAGTCTGCTTTAACTATTAAAATAAAGTGCTTAAATATGTTCCTCGACTAGAGAGAGTTTAAATCAGAGTCATGTTTGAAATCCTTGCTATAACTAATACTGGTGAGAAACTGTATTTACACTGCAGTCATGCAGATCATTTATGAGTGAATGAACAAGTATTGTTTGAATGTAAAAACAAATCAATTTGTAGCATTGCTTTCTGCAACTTAAAGGGTTAGTTCAACCAAAAATGAAAATTAGCCTGTGTTTTACTCACCCTCGAAGCATCCTAGGTGTATATGACTTTCTTCTTTCAGACGAATCCAGTCGGAGTTAAATTAAAAATTGTCCTGGCTATTCCAAGCTCTATCATTGCAGTCAGCGGGTGTTGCAGTTGAACAGTCCACAAGTCGTCAAATAAAGTGCACGCATTCATAATAAAACGTGCTTCACACGGCTCCGGGGGGTGAATAAAGGCCTTCTGTAGTGAATCCATGCATTTTTGTTAGAAAAATATCCATATTTCAAACGTAATAAACACTTTTATATCACTTCCGTTATCTTTCAAATGCGGAAGGCGTTCCGGTGGAAGGCATATGACGTATGCGCAGCGCGCGCTCCTCTGAGATATGCTAATCTTGCGAGTTTGTTTATAGGAGCAAAGGAAGCAAAGTTTCCTTACTTTAGCAAAGGAAAATCAGTCTCCTCTTGGCTTACATCGAAATCCTCCAACAGTTTTCTTTGCAAATCTTCGGTTTGTACTTCTAATTCGTGACCGGCGTTTTTATTTTGTTGTCTCTCCACATTCGTCACTAATCACGCAACGCCGCGCGTCTTACGTCATCCGCCGGAACTGCTTCAGTGTATGACAGTCAGCGGAAGTGAGAGAAAAGTGTTTATTACGTTTGAAATATGGATATTTTTCTTACAAAAACGCATGGATTCACTACAGAAGGCTAAATTCACCCCCTGGAGTCGTGTGAAGCACGTTTTATTATGATTTATGAATGGGTGCGCTTTATTTGACGACTTGTGGACTGTTCAACTGCAACACCCGCTGACTGCAATGATAGACAATTTTTTTAATATAACTCCGACTGGATTCGTCTGAAAGAAGAAAGTCATTTACAGCTAGGATGCTTCGAGGCTGAGTAAAACACAAGCTAATTTTCATTTTTGAGTGAACTAACCCTTTAAGAGCGGACAGTGTCTGTATAGACACGGAACTCTACCCACTACATTTAAGCTGGTGCCGAATTCTCAAACCCAGGTCATTTTACACTTGATCTTTCTTCTCAAACTGACCCAAAGTGTTAAAACACTTTTTTACATAACGCTGGATTAGCCAGTCACCATGGGGAGTGTGTGCACATATATAGTGTTCTCAATTTTTAATAGCAACCTTCAATCAAAAATAAATAAATAAACAACATTAAAACATTAAAAAATAATTTAACAATGAAAAGTCCTCAACAATATGACTGGGACCATTTGATGAGCAAGACATACATTTCAACATTTCAAATTATTACGCTATCCTTTTCAAGATGTGAAAACTGGCATCTCAATTAATGTAATAGTACAAGGGAGTAAAGTAAATTAGTAAAAAAGTAGTAAATTATGTGAGCGAAATGGAAGTTTTGGCTGATGATGAGAGTCTGGCCCTGTCAGCTCTTTATTACTGAACACTGCCATCCAGTGGAACGAGGATTCAGTGATCTGAAGGGACTACACCAGGATTATTAGCATGGTATCTACCAAAGCCTTCAACGCATTAAATTCCAGTCGTGCACTTTAAATGATAATTAATGGATGCTGTGTCCTTTCCATAAAGCAGTTTATTAAAATATCTTTCATATTCTTGGTCCCTACTATAATAAATCAAACACAACCCCGTGACCTCAGGAGTGGAATAAGGGAGTGTCTGGATCCAATACAGATGCCATTTTGAGATGCTCACATTTTACTTACAGCTAGGATTGTATTTTATGCAGAGGTATCGATCTGAAAGTTTTTCTATGCATGTCCCTGGTCTCTTCCATTCACTGAATAAAGCCAAACCTCTTTGACGCAAAGATTTCCTCTTCCCCTCATGCAAGCTCTTTCTTGGCCAACAGTTGCTACAGTTCTCTTCGAGTGCAAACTGGCCCTCTTGGATGATGAGAGAAAAGTTGAGAGGAAAAACAAAAGTCATTTAGGATTTTAACAGTCTTCAGGTTCCCCTCACCGGGACTGAACTCCAAGGGTGATCTTTAGGTTCTCATACACCACATAGCTGATGCTAACAGCAGGAATGACCTTCATAAAGTTGGGTGTCAAGCCTCTATAGAGTCCAATAGCGCCCTCTGTCCTCACAATGTGTCTGAAGAGACCAGTCATGGTCATCTGTGGGCTGCCTTCCTGAGTAGCTGCTAACCAATGAAGAGCAAGAACAAAAAGCCAAAAATCAATTGGACTGTGACAGATAAACGATAATAGTTTACTTAGTGAATGAATTAGACATTCATAACTTCTAGCAGGAAGCCTTCTAATTATGTATTTGAGAGTTTAAAGACTTACCTTGAGCCTGCATTCGTGTCCTCACTAAGGCTAACGGGTAGCTTGCTAACTGCCCACAAGTACTAGACA
>NW_015505271.1:2806299-2821394 GCF_001515645.1 Sinocyclocheilus grahami | reverse complement strand
GTTTTCTTTGCAAATCTTCGGTTTGTACTTCTAATTCGTGACCGGCGTTTTTATTTTGTTGTCTCTCCGCATTCGTCACTAATCACGCAACGCCGCGCGTCTTACGTCATCCGCCGGAACTGCTTCAGTGTATGACAGTCAGCGGAAGTGAGAGAAAAGTGTTTATTACGTTTGAAATATGGATATTTTTCTTACAAAAACGCATGGATTCACTACAGAAGGCTAAATTCACCCCCTGGAGTCGTGTGAAGCACGTTTTATTATGATTTATGAATGGGTGCGCTTTATTTGACGACTTGTGGACTGTTCAACTGCAACACCCGCTGACTGCAATGATAGACAATTTTTTTAATATAACTCCGACTGGATTCGTCTGAAAGAAGAAAGTCATTTACAGCTAGGATGCTTCGAGGCTGAGTAAAACACAAGCTAATTTTCATTTTTGAGTGAACTAACCCTTTAAGAGCGGACAGTGTCTGTATAGACACGGAACTCTACCCACTACATTTAAGCTGGTGCCGAATTCTCAAACCCAGGTCATTTTACACTTGATCTTTCTTCTCAAACTGACCCAAAGTGTTAAAACACTTTTTTACATAACGCTGGATTAGCCAGTCACCATGGGGAGTGTGTGCACATATATAGTGTTCTCAATTTTTAATAGCAACCTTCAATCAAAAATAAATAAATAAACAACATTAAAAAAAATAATAATAATTTAACAATGAAAAGTCCTCAACAATATGACTGGGACCATTTGATGAGCAAGACATACATTTCAAATATTTCCCTTATTACGCTATCCTTTTCAAGATGTGAAAACTGGCATCTCAATTAATGTAATAGTACAAGGGAGTAAAGTAAATTAGTAAAAAAGTAGTAAATTATGTGAGCGAAATGGAAGTTTTGGCTGATGATGAGAGTCTGGCCCTGTCAGCTCTTTATTACTGAACACTAAAAAAACGTGGAACGGTGGAACGGTGGAAAGGTGGAACGAGGATTCAGTGATCTGAAGGGACTACACCAGGATTATTAGCATGGTATCTACCAAAGCCTTCAACGCATTAAATTCCAGTCGTGCACTTTAAATGATAATTAATGGATGCTGTGTCCTTTCCATAAAGCAGTTTATTAAAATATCTTTCATATTCTTGGTCCCTACTATAATAAATCAAACACAACCCCGTGACCTCAGGAGTGGAATAAGGGAGTGTCTGGATCCAATACAGATGCCATTTTGAGATGCTCACATTTTACTTACAGCTAGGATTGTATTTTATGCAGAGGTATCGATCTGAAAGTTTTTCTATGCATGTCCCTGGTCTCTTCCATTCACTGAATAAAGCCAAACCTCTTTGACGCAAAGATTTCCTCTTCCCCTCATGCAAGCTCTTTCTTGGCCAACAGTTGCTACAGTTCTCTTCGAGTGCAAACTGGCCCTCTTGGATGATGAGAGAAAAGTTGAGAGGAAAAACAAAAGTCATTTAGGATTTTAACAGTCTTCAGGTTCCCCTCACCGGGACTGAACTCCAAGGGTGATCTTTAGGTTCTCATACACCACATAGCTGATGCTAACAGCAGGAATGACCTTCATAAAGTTGGGTGTCAAGCCTCTATAGAGTCCAATAGCGCCCTCTGTCCTCACAATGTGTCTGAAGAGACCAGTCATGGTCATCTGAGGGCTGCCTTCCTGAGAAGCTGCTAGATGCAAAAAATCAATTGGACTGTGATAGATAAACAATAATAGTTTTCTTAGTGAAGCCTTCTAATTATGTATTTCAGACTTTAAAGCCTTACCTTGAGCCTGCATTCGTGTCCTCACTAAGGCTAATGGGTAGCTTGCTAACTGTCCACAAGTACTAGACATTGTACCACAGGCTAGCAGCACAAACACACCCGGATCAGCACTGTCTGTAGCAAACCTCTGAAGCCACCAGTTTTTTAATGTCTACACATGAAAATAAGAGAGACATGGGAGTTACATTATAGTAACTATAATATAATATAAACTAATAAAGCAATAAGCCCCAAGAAGCCATGGTTTACAGTGAAAATATAACAGGGCATTGTTATTAGCCCCCTTATTAAAACCCCCTTAGCTGTTATAAATTCACTGTAAACCACGGCTTCACGGAGCTTATTGCTTTTATAAAACGGTTATTCCATATACGTAGTTAGGTTTCACAAAATAAAGTGTAATGATATTAATAAAAACAGTATTCTTCCACCAAACAATGTAGTTCCTCAGAAACAGTTGTGATTGCAACAAAGTGGTTGCCAAGCAACACACAAAGTAAACAAAGGTGTATGTTTGTAGAGTAATTTACAACAGCTTCGAACGCGGCTCAGCCAATCAGAATCAAGGACTGGAACTATCCGTAATATAATGAATATAATATATGAATTAATCATGAAATACATAAAACATTCAGGAGGTAGAAAACTGAAACAAAAATTTAATAAATAAAAAAGCATGTAGCACAGTGTTATTTTAGCATTATTTATAGACCATTATAGTATTTACTAATATTTTGAATGAGCTTTTTTAGATTTTCACATTTAATTTGAGTAATTTCATTGTGCTTTTGTCAATTATTATTAGTTTTTGTTTTCATTTCTATTCTGCTTTAATTTATTTTTATTTCAGTTTTTGTTTAAATAATTATAGTAATAACTAAATAAATTTTTAGCTTAACTTAAAATTATTTTATTTCGGTTGGTTGCCACTGATGTAGCCTGACAAATATATAGTCCTATTGTTTTACTGTGTAAAAACTTACCTCATAAACAGCCAGGTCTATTCCAGCATAAGGGATGATTCCCAACACGTTGGGAATATAACCTTTATAGAAGGCTGTCAGTCCCTCCTTCTTAAATATATGTTTAGCACAGTCCATGATACCAGAGTACTGACCCGTCCTTCCCAGGGCAAGACGAGTTTTTAAAACCTTAAACACACAAAAGCCTGGTTTAAGCTCCAAGAGATCTTTGTTTGGTTTAGAAAGCCATCATTAGCTTGATTAAGTTTCAGTTTATGAGATGGCAGTTAGTAATTAAAAACTATGGAAACATAATTTTTTTAATTTTTACATTACAGAACATGATACAAAGAATGCATGGGAGGTCTAGTCATGGCTTATGATTAATAATTGTTGAAATGACAGAAACAGAAAGCTTTTGTTTTCTCAAAGCAGTGCTCAAACGTTATTCTTAAATGATGGTTTATGATCTTACCTCCATGGGGTAGATGCTGCTCTGAGCAATAGCTCCTGCTAGAGACCCAGCAACCAGCCTCTCCAGGATGCCCAGCGTCTCCTGATTACTGCCAATCAGCCGCTTAATCTGAAGGACAGGGCAAATGAGCTTTAGAGGTCACAGATAAAATAGCAAAGAGAAAAAAATTGTTCATTGAAAAAAAGATTTGATCACATAAAAAAGATCATCAAAGCAGCAAAAGAAAAGTAACTGTTTATTTAACGGTTATTTAAACATTGTGGGTAAATATATTAACATTGTATCATTTTAACTATCCAGGATTTTATAAGTTATCCAATTTTGTAAGGTCTGTCCAATAATTGCCAAAAGATTACAACAACAAGCTACCTGCTCATACGCCATGAACTTGATAGCAGACTCCGGTGCGATCTTCAAAACATTGATACCGTTCCCTCGCCACAGCGACCGAACTCCACCCTCACGGATCATTTGGGCGAATCCTCCGGCGATACCCATGGTGTTACTGCGTGATGCATGAACCTGCCAACACCATTCCAGTGGTAAAACATCTCAGTTTGCTTGCAAATTGTTTCATTTAAGCATTGTAACATAAGTTTACTTCAGGTAAGGTAAGCTTTAAGGTTAGCTAAACTTCAATGTCCTTTATAGTCTTATGAATTCATACACTAAAGACGAAACCCCAAACCAAACTGAAACTAGCCTCACTAAGGCATTTTGTAATGTGCATGGTCATCCGCCGAGGCACTCATCCAAAGAACAGAACATCATGTCCTATAGTGACTCTACAGTACACCTACTACAGTAGCACGGTGTCCTTCATAAACAGCACACTGGTGACATGGGATTTCACTAACACTTCAGTTCATGTACAGAGTACCACTCCAACTAGGGTTTCAACCTATAGGATGTTAGCTCACCAGCCTAGATGACCTATGGATCATGGTTCTCATGAAACCAATGCTATGCACATTATACACAATAAAGGGACAGTAAAGACATTTATAATGTTACAAAAAATATTCGATTTAAAGTAAATGCTATTCTTTTGAACTTTCTATTCAGCATAGAATCCTAAAAAAATGTTTCTTGAGCACCAAATCACCATATTAAAATGATTTCAGAAGGATCATGTGACAGTAATGGCTGCGGAAAATTCAGCGTTGCCATCACGGGAATAAATCACATTTTAAAATATATTCAACTAGAAGAAAGTTATTTTAAATAGTGGGTCTCATACCTGCATGAGAACCTTAAGGCGGTCCAGGGGTGCGGTGCAGGTACGGGACACAGCACCTGCTCCACCTCCTGCTACCAGGTGTCGCCACCACATCCCGGTTTTCTTTTCCTCTGCTGTAAACTCATCAGGGACCATCAAACTTTCCCCTACATCAAATATCTGTACAGAGGAAATGACATCATGTGGATTGAGATTACATGCACAAGAGAACATAATGAATGGACAATCAACCCATCAGACGATCCATCATTACTGCTAGAAAAATAATTTTGTTTCTGAGCTGCTGTAAACTGACAGAATCTCAAGAGATTACATAAAAAAAAAATGCATATAAAAAGAGGCATCTGTCTTGCACTTTTTTGTGGATATTTATAAATTTAGCTCAGTCCTTTTTAATGCACAAGAGAACATAATGAATGGACAATCAACCCGTCAGACGATCCATCATTACTGCTAGAAAAATAATTTTGTTTCTGAGCTGCTGTAAACTGACAGAATCTCAAGAGATTACATTAAAAAAAATGCATATAAAAAGAGGCATCTGTCTTGCACTTTTTTGTGGATATTTATAAATTTAGCTCAGTCCTTTTTATATCATCCAGTTTTAATATGACACTCAATTGATCTTCATTGGTTCTGGGTGGCTATATTTAATTTTCTTTTATCATCAAAATATTAATTATGATAATAACATAACAAAAGAAATCCAGAAATATCAGGCTTTCATTTTTCAAATCAAATTACCCTTCTGTAATATACGTGTAAACGATTATCGAGTTATCTGTTCACCTCGGTGCAATGTTAATCCATGAGGTGGACGCATCTACCTCTCCCGGGTCAGTGACGTCAGAACACTGTTGATCTGATTAACAGGATCAGACTGGATCACAGTGACCCCATTTGTCCCATTCAGGAGTATTTCAAGTGTGAGGAAACAAATGTAACTTAGTAGGGCTTAGTAGGACTGAATGACTACGGTGGCAGCCCATCACCGGTGTGGGGTGAATGTCAGTGATGCAAGTATAGGCAATTTACACAGAATAAAGAGACTATAAAAAGCACCATAACCTCATAAAAGGAGCAATGAGAGACAGCTGGTGCTAAAACAAAGCTGGAAACTTTGAACTGTAATGCACATGGCAGGATGGTCTGGTTTGCTTTTACCGTGGAGTGTTTCCAGTAGAGGATGATTTCAGGAATGTTGTCAGCAGGATGAAGCAGGTGGTAATCTCTCCATTCATTCCAGTCAATCGTCATCGTACCGTTTTTATCCATACTGTTAAAATAAAAAGACAAAAAGAGACCAAAACGAAATAATACGTCAGGAACCTCTTTGGCTCTGGGTAGCAGCCTCTTCTTTTAAAAAAGACCAGCTTACAGTTTTTTTTTTTTTAATGTAAGCATCTAGATAAGAAAATGAATGATGTATGGTCAAGCAGCTAGAAAGTAATAATTATTCACATGCAAAAATGTCCCTGGTTTCAGCGTTTCAGATCTATTCTGACCTTCACATTTAGAATTCTTCTTTATTAATTTTAAGAAAGCTTTCTTCTGTTAAGAGTTTTGTGGTATTTGTCAAAAAATCCTAAAATATGCGCATCATTAGCAAGCTTAATATTTCCAAAGCATCACCCACATGAGTCAAAATAGCTTCTGAGAGAGAGAGAAAAAAAAATTACCTAAAAAATGCAAAATGAAAACAGCACAGATGAAAGAGCAGATGAAATGAAAATACAGAGCAAGGCAAACATGCAGGGAGAAGACCACTACTTACTACATTATAGGGGCACATATATGACCCCTCCTTATTCTGATAAGATGAGCAGAGAGAGAGAGTGGGGGTGGGATCACAAGAAGGAGACCGTGATAAAGAGCCAGAAAGCGTACGACCAAACACACATACAAACAGACAGAAACTAAAAAAGAACTTTATTATTGTATGTGCTGTGATTAATTTGTACATGGGATTCTGGTTTCTTTTAGGAGCTCGAAAATCTCTTTGATATTGACTGGTCAAAGAAACACGCTGAAAAATAAGAACCAGGAGACTTGTTGTATAACACATGCTGTTTTGAGGTGAGGGTTCCCAAGTCAGATCAACACTATACAGATCAGTCAGGTCTGAATTATTAGCTGGGAAAAAAAGACTAAAGAGAATGCAGGGGGTTAAAACAAATAAAACAATAAAACAAATTACCTCTTGAGGATCTTTTCAGCCTGTTCCTCAGATATATGAACCCCAAGGTCTCTTAGTGACTGCATGATCTCCTGTGAATCTATGCGACCTGCAGATATAAAAGGAAACATGATTTTAACATCTAAACCAGCTGTTCACAACCAGGGGGCCTCAGCAAACTTCCAAGGTGGCCTTGATATGACTCTAAGTGATTAAAAATAAGACATAATCAGCATTAAATTAAGGTAAAATAAGTATTAAAACAAGGCAAAACAACAATCAAGATATTTATTATTTTAATTCATCCCTCAACAAGGATTCCTACAGTCCTGAAAAACCTGGATATATATCTGATAGCCTAATTTAAAAAAAATTAATTTCTAAAAATGGACATGTTAGTCACATGTGGTTGCCGCAAGCCCGACGGACGCTCCTTCGTCAAATCCGCCGGCCGCCCCGTTCTCAAGCCCGCCGCCTGTTCCTCACTCAAGCCCGCCGGCCGTTCCTCAAGCCTGCCGTGTGTGATGCTGTGTTTCGTTGTGAAAGTGAAACTACTTTGTTTGGCCTTCCAAAAGAGGACACGACTAGAAATCAGTGGTTAAGTTGTATTTACAACACTGTTCCAGAACAGTTCAACCCAAATATTCAGATGTGTGCAGCACATTTTATGGAGGACTGTTTCCTGATCCTGAGTAGACTACAATGCTGGCTATTCTGACTCACAGACTGTAAGTACGTTTTTTATATTAAAGAATTTTCCACTGACGATTCAAACGCGAGTTTTTGGCAGTGTAGAGTAGCACTTTTTGTTTGTCATTTCTCCCATCACAAATGCAGACATGGGTTTTATGTTTACGCGGCGCGATGCAACAAATTATAAAATTATAAAAAAATTATAATCCGTAATTATGTCCCCACTAGATGCAACAAATGCCTCGTTTATAATTTGTCTCGTCGCTCCGGCCGGACAGGGCATCACAGTATGGTAGGGATGTAACTTTTCCGTCACACGCTTGAGGTATTCGGCCAATCACAACGCAATGGATAGCTGGCCAATCAGAGCACACCGCGCTTTTCAGGTTCGATGAGCTTTGTAAAAATCGACACGTTTCAGAAAGGTGGGGCATAGAAGAGAAACAATAATGTACAGTATGTGGAAAATAATGTGTTTTTTTAACCTTAAACCGCATAAACACATTTCATTACACCAAATAATGTTATTTTTAGCATATATTAGCATATACTACATATATAAGATAAGTTAATAAAAATCACGAACTACTGGACAAGTCACAATGGGGCCTTTGAATAATGTTGTGGGCATTGGGTGGCCTTGTAATCAAAAAGGTTCGGAACCCCTGATCTAAACACATGAGAACACTGCTTATGCAATCTATTGTTTGCAAAATTACTGATGCTGCATGATACATGCATGCCTTTCTGTATATTGGCTTGTTTTGCAATTCAAGACAACACTCATAATAGCGCACCAAAACCCAATCATTCTTACCATCGTTCTTTTTGTCAAGGCTCTTGAAGACCAGCCTCAGTTTCTTCTCATGGTCCCTCAGGTAGTGCACAAACTCCTCAAAGTCCAACTGACCATCCAAGTCTTTGTCTCCAGCCTTGACGATTTTCTGAAACACATACACGCAGGAATCAACATCAAAACCTCAAGACAGAATCAAGCCAGGTCATTTTTGGGGTCAGTGAGCTGGTGCTGTTCAGGGTGTTGAGCTAATGGGTCACTAGGGACAGACATATGGCCTTTGTTTGCTGAAGAGAGTATTGAAAGGACCATGCTGAACATTCTCATGAGCTTCAGCTTTATGAGCTTTAGGGAACAAGCTGTCTGAACCATTGAGCAATATATAATTGAAGGCAATGGAAAGGGATGGAGAAGATGAATTAATCATTAACCTGAAGTATTTTAGAAGGACAGAAACAAAGTGAATATGTGTTTCCAGTTTTAATAGCAAATCATAGCATGATTCCTGGCTGATGTTGCTTTGACAGTGTGTGTAGGGCCTACCTCATGGGGTGACAAAAACTTTGGCCTGTCCACTACTAAACTTTTTCAACCAAAAGCAAAAAAAAAAAATCTGCATTTCATAATGAGCCACTGAAAAACAGATCACTGAGTCAGATAATTTGTTACTTCTCATTGTGAGATTATGGTTGTGCATAATGATACCTTAGTTAAAACAGATTAGAAGTGTCTGAATAAACTAAAATTCACTTCTACATTGGCTACAAGAGCTCAAAACCCAGTCACAAGTCCACATAATCCATAAATAACGTCCTTTATGGCATCTGTGCTCATTAAAACCACCAAGAAGCCATGTAAACAAAAAAGCATTTTTAACAAAACAAAAAGTAAAAGTTACATTTATTAAGTATTTTCATATAAAAATATAAGAATAATGAATTATTATTGATTGATTTATAACTATTAAAAATCATTTTCAGTAACTGAAAGCTGAATAAAATAAAATAAATATAAATAAAATAAAAATATGAGTTGAAAATTCTTAAAAACTAAATAAATGAAAATTAGAATTGTTGCCTTGGCAACTGAAATAAATATATTTAGGATGAAGTACTAAAATTAGTAACTAAAACTGAAATAAAAAATTAACTGAAACTATATGGAAATATAAAAAAATGAATAAAAATTACAAAAGCACATAAAATAACTCAAACTTAAACTAAAATTACAGCGGTCCTTGATTATGATTTCCCTTTATGTAACTTTAGTTAGTGTGCAATGTTGCTGTTTGAGCATAAACAACATCTACAAAGTTATGATGCTCAAAGTTCAGTGCACAACGAGATTTTATTTTACAGAATTTGCTTTTTAAAGCCTACAACACACGGCTGGTAGAGACTACAATGAGCTTCTTCCTGGGTTGGTGACATCACAAACCCTAAAATTGACATAAACCCTGCCCCTGGGAACACGCAACAAAGGGGGCGAGGCCGTGTTGGGCTGCTTTAGAGAAGAGGAAGAGTTGTTGAACTGTAGTAGAGTGTTACGGTTACAAATTAAACAGTTACTCTACAAAAATGCTACAACGCAATCATGTATTCTGCTGTACTAAAGTTTTAATAAGGATAAAACTGTATACATCAAAAGCTAACATAAACAGCAGTAGCAATTTCAAACAACAGCGTATCTACAAAGTAAGAGACAACTACAAACAAAAAAACATACCATTCTGAAACGTTCTGCTCGATCCTCTTCACTAATATTCTCTGGGTCTGATTCAGGCTCAAACTGATAAGGCAATATTGACGCCATTGTTACCAATACACCGAAGCACATGCAACTACCCGTAACGGTTAAGGGGGCATGACGTTTCTGGACAAAGTGCACTAGGCGCTTATCGAATAACAACAAACTGGGCCAGCTAACCAATCTGAGCCCATTGTGTATTTCTGAGGGAGGGGCTTCATAGAACCAGTAACTCAACAGACCGTTTTGAGAAGAATGGCAAAATGGTGGTGTAGAATAAAAGTAAAATATGTGAAAAATAATGTGTTTTTAAAAAATGATGCATAAACACATGTTACACTACACCCCATTAACACAATCAAGCCTTCAAAAATAGCTGATTTACCACCCCTTTAAAAGTGAACACTGAAAATATCAAATAAAGCATCCTACACACTACACAATCGTTTTTAACATAATAATACAGATGACATACCTTTCGCCATTTCCTGTATGAATCGAATTCTTGTGATGGAAGAAATAAACTCAACTTGAAAAGAGACTTCAGCTGCGCCGGTAAACTGTCAGACTCAAAATACTCAAATTCTATCCGTTCTGAGATATGGACAGGAATGTAAAGACACAAACACAACATGTTCAGCTAAAAAATGTTTTTTTAAATAAATCAATAAAACTAAAAACTTGAAGGCAATGTAAGAAGATACATATGTACACAGCTCTAGTTTGTTCTTGAAGCCTCAGGACTATAATGCCAGTATTTCTGTCACATGGGATTGGGGACATATAAATCCCTCCCATTTCAAGGCTTGTACTGTGCACACTGCAATGTAATTGGCTCACATCATATACAGCATCACCTTCTTACAAGGCTTACCGGTGTATCTGTCTGAAAGATCATGCAACAGGCTGACAGTCTGGAATATTCATATAATTAAAATAAGGAAAACAGACAGCGTCTTATGTAACTATAAAGAACAAGATAAATCATCTAATTAAATATTATATTAAAGAAAAAAGCAAAAACTGTGCCATTCATAAAAATCTCCTATCCAGTCCTAAGGGACATCAGTAATAGGGTTGGGCCGATAGACGATGCCATCGAAATATGCCGATGGTTGACAGACATCACTATGTTGAGCCAGCATCGTGAATACCCCCCCCCCATACCCCCCGCAATACGCCGCATCCCAATTCTGTGTTCGGAAATTAAATTAAGTGTAATACAGAACCCCTAAAGGGAATAAATAGCCTACGAGATAGGATGATAAAAAAAAATAATTTCACTACTTTCTCTCGCAATTATATCGTTGGGTAATTACACTGTATATAAATTGCGGGCATCAGGGAGCCGCTACTAATATGTAGGGCATTGAAACCGCGTTCGAATGCGCGCTCTCAATTTACTTTCACTTGAACTTTCGAGATTCGTGATCACACGGACTCTATACTATGGCAGTACCTACTATGGCAAGCCGTTTTGACTTTTATTCATTCTCAGGATATGAATTCTTGATATCAACAATAACATTTTTACTAGTTAACATGTTAATTCTTGATATCAACAATAACATTTTTACTAGTTAACATGTTAATTCTTGATATCAACAATAACATTTTTACTAGTTAACATGTTAATTCTTGATATCAACAATAACATTTTTACTAGTTAACATGTTAATTCTTGATATCAACAATAACATTTTTACTAGTTAACATGTTAATTCTTGATATCAACAATAACATTTTTACTAGTTAACATGTTAATTCTTGATATCAACAATAACATTTTTACTAGTTAACATGTTAATTCTTGATATCAACAATAACATTTTTACTAGTTAACATGTTAATTCTTGATATCAACAATAACATTTTTACTAGTTAACATGTTAATTCTTGATATCAACAATAACATTTTTACTAGTTAACATGTTAATTCTTGATATCAACAATAACATTTTTACTAGTTAACATGTTAATTCTTGATATCAACAATAACATTTTTACTAGTTAACATGTTAATTCTTGATATCAACAATAACATTTTTACTAGTTAACATGTTAATTCTTGATATCAACAATAACATTTTTACTAGTTAACATGTTAATTCTTGATATCAACAATAACATTTTTACTAGTTAACATGTTAATTCTTGATATCAACAATAACATTTTTACTAGTTAACATGTTAATTCTTGATATCAACAATAACATTTTTACTAGTTAACATGTTAATTCTTGATATCAACAATAACATTTTTACTAGTTAACATGTTAATTCTTGATATCAACAATAACATTTTTACTAGTTAACATGTTAATTCTTGATATCAACAATTTAATTGTCACTAGTGACAATTAAATTGTTGATATCAAGAATTCATATCCTGAGAATGAATAAAAGTCAAAACGGCTTGCCATATACCTACCACATATTTTACAAGATTAGATGTTTGTCAGTGGTGCTCAGTATCTGCAAATCATTCGCCATTGTCCTATCAGTCATCTCTCCTTACTCTGTGTATGTGGTAAGTGAACTTTCATGTACTATAATGTAACAGTCTACCGCTAGCAAGCGGCTAACCATGTCCCTTTAATGGCTCCGTAGAACGCGTTATTTGTTTTCCGTGCCTTTCTGCATACGGATTCACGCCCCCTCACCCCCCGCTGTCATCGTCCATCACGATGTTTCACTGTAGACATTGTCCAATGTCAATTTGGTAGACATCGCCCAACCCTAATCAGTAAAGCTCATCAAATCCAGCAACAGTAACCAAGGACATAGCAAAGGGTCAATTCAGCAACAACAAATTAGTGAAATCGGTGGTCAGGACAAATAATGAAACAACAAACAGTTATACTGCTCAGTATGTGATTAATCTTGTTGGTCCCTAGAGATAACAGATAACTGAATCTGATCATTCACAATGTAATAGAGTCTAATCCTGTCACTAGCATGTGATCTTTCCTTAACGAGTCTGACCAGGTTTCTGACATGGGACCTGACCATACTATAATAATATTTAAAGACCAGTGAAGACTGCAACCCATTAAAGATGTGAAGCAACAGTTTGGGGGAGGAGAGAGAGTAACATTCACATGCGTGGGACATTTCTAACTTGCTGAAGTCTAAAACAAAATTCACACCAATTAATTGCTGACTATCTGCTGTTTGTCTGTTCCTTTAATATAATTACACTCAGAAAAAAAAAGTACAAAAGCTGTCACTGGAGCGGTACCTTTTCCAATGTGCCATTTAGGTACTAGTATGTATGTAGTATGTATTATGCTTCACAGCACAAAAGTGTACCTTTTGACAATGTACTGGCCCAGTGACAGCTTTATTACCATTTTTTATTCTATTTGTTTGGAGTGAATATAATAAAAACACAAACAAATGGGATTTAAGAACTTTTCCCGCTCCTTTTTAACTGTCATACTGACTCCTAATGATTCAATTTGGGTCATTTCTGAGTTCAGATCATGTGCAGATATCTGTTGAAATATCTGAAATTATTTCATTAAAATGGGCCTGTTTTCTCAGACATCTATGTCACATGACATGAAGCCAATTTGATTTAAAAATTAGCATTTCCCTCATTTTCCATATGCGAATGAGGAGATGTGAAATATCACTCATAGCTCAGCTTTGGAAGATCTAAGTTGAAAAGACTTAGATCAAGAATCATAATTGGAAATAAAGTGCAGCAGTTCAGTTGTTATCATATTCCTCTAAGAAACCAAAAGTAAAAATATCAATGCATAAGCAACTTTAAAGGGGTCATATGATGCTTTTTTAAAGATCATTATTTTGTGTATTTGGTGTAACAGAATATGCTGACATGCTTTAATGTTAAAAAAACACATTATTTTTCAAATACTGTACATTATTGTAGGTCCTCTATGCCCCGCCTCTCTCAAACGCTTTGTTTTCTCAACAAATATGTTTGATGCGGCAGTTCTCTCTGCTATACCTGCTGAAGATCCTTAGGAGGCGCCACCATAATCAGCACTGTAGTTTTCTTTGGGGATACTGCACTCTTTTCTTGTCCGACTGAAACTGCCTGTGTACCTTGTTCCCTCTGGCCTTTCTTTTTTGCAGCATTTTCTAAGTTTTGTTCCTTAAGTCCATCGGGTGGCCCTGCGGTATCACTTTCGCACGCGGTTACTCCCAGAAACCCCTGGAAAAGGGTTGACCAAAGTTCCTTGAGCATCTTTGTGAAGATGCTCCAAGTCTGTTTGTGTACTTGATCAAATCACAACATCCAGCTGTGGTGAGTTTTTGTCTTGGTCTTCTCAAGAACTATCAATTTAAATCTACAGATGTTTTATGTGCATATAAAGAGAAACTGCTCAGGCAGTCATATGTGAGACCAGGAGGATGAGGGCAGATGAGGACACTGCCACACAATTCCCAAAGCTTCCTGGCATATCCGACAGCATTTCCACAGTAACCTGGTGACCATGTCAAAACTTTGAAATGCAGCGAATGACCAGTTCCAATTAACCCCCTCTCATAATCGCCTCAAAATCCTTGCGAACTTACAGCATCTTTCCAAAACAAATTCTCCAAGACACTTTCCCAAAACATGAACTTTGCCGAGCGCAAAATCGTGCAAAACGATGCAGGAAAAAAAGTCATTCACTCTTCAAGTGACATCACTCCACAACCATGAACCATTACACACTGCAGCTAAAACACGAAAAAAGACAACTTAAATGGAAGAAGCTGAAATCACCACAATGAATCGATTTCTAAAAGCGATCCCACTTTTTAAGTGTTAGTATTTCTAGGCACCTACAAGCTGCTGCAGGTTGGCTGCATCTATAGCCGGCAGAAAGTGATGCAGGGAAAAAGCTGCAACCTCACTGCAGCTGTGCCTCAGTCAATCAGAGCACTCCACACTGGCTGCCCCTGTCTGACAACGCACAGGCAGCCAATCAAAGGATAAAATACAGCCATCTTTTGGAGTGATCTCTTACTCACCCAGCAATGAGAAAATTCTGTCATCATCAGGATCTCCCTGGTAACGCCTCCAGGGTGATTCCATGCATTTCTAACACTGTAATACACAAATCTACCTTATTCATTCATTCATTCATCTATCAGCTTGCTGTGGTTATATCTTCTTTGCAAATGCATCTGGATATACACAGCAGGACAATATATTTAGGATGAAGTACTAAAATTAGTAATTAAAACTGAAA
>NW_015505271.1:2783108-2805376 GCF_001515645.1 Sinocyclocheilus grahami | reverse complement strand
CAATACACCGAAGCACATGCAACTACCCGTAACGGTTAAGGGGGCGTGACGTTTCTGGACAAAGTGCACTAGGCGCTTATCGAATAACAACAAACTGGGCCAGCTAACCAATCTGAGCCCATTGTGTATTTCTGAGGGAGGGGCTTCATAGAACCAGTAACTCAACAGACCGTTCTGAGAAGAATGGACGCCATTGTTACCAATACACCGAAGCACATGCAACTACCCGTAACGGTTAAGGGGGCGTGACGTTTCTGGACAAAGTGCACTAGGCGCTTATCGAATAACAACAAACTGGGCCAGCTAACCAATCTGAGCCCATTGTGTATTTCTGAGGGAGGGGCTTCATAGAACCAGAAACTCAACAGACCGTTTTGAGAAGAATGGCAAAATGGTGGTGTAGAATAAAAGTAAAATATGTGAAAAATAATGTGTTTTAAAAAAATTATGCATAAACACATGTTACACGACACCCCATTAACACAATCAAGCCTTCAAAAATAGCTAACGCCTCCAGGGTGATTCCATGCATTTCTAAAACTGTAATACACAAATCTACCTCATTCATTCATTCATCTATCAGCTTGCTGTGGTTATAGCTTCTTTGCAAATGCATCTGGATATACACAGCAGGACATTTTTTACTTTTCATCTTTAAACTTCCTCTAATATGTAGCCTAATATTAGGCTGATGTGCCTTTGAATGTACACGTCACGGGTCCAAAAAAAAAAAAAAAAAAAAAGGGTTCTCCAGAGGGACCTTGTACACCTAATCTAATTAATATGTGACGACAGAGAGATCTTAAATTATTCACCCAGCCCTCTGAACATGATGAAGGGTCTGGCTGCTTCTTATTACTGCGCTTAATTTAAATTATAAAATAAATAATACATTTATGAGAAAGAGAGAAAGAAAAAACAAGAGGGGACACGCATGTACAGTACATTTTTAAACAGAACATAAAACCCAATATTTTTCTAAATGGAGAGGATTAGCTACTGATGTTCTATATTAGCAGGGTTTCTAGCAGACTAATGTAATGAGCCTCTGGCAATGATTTCTGATGTGGGAGGAATTGGATAGCTCTATATGTGGCAGGTTTGACGTCATTCTGCTAGAATTTTAAGCAGTTACTGTGAGAGTCTGTGCGATGAGCTTCATTCACAGTCTGTAACACAATGAAGCCGATTGGTTAAAGGATTACTGTGAACCATCAACCAGTGAAGTTAATTAGGTGTCAGAAGAGTATAATTCTGTCAGGTTACGTGAAAGTGAGCTAAGTTGCACACACTATTGTCAAAAGAAAAGACTGATTTAAAGTGAAAAAGTGTCTATACTGGGCAACAAGAACTGCTCCATGGTCTATTTAGGCATTTAACTGCTTACTGGTCTATTTAGATTCTATTAAAAACTCTTATAATTAAAAACCATTCTGCATACGCTCATTCATACAACATATAAAGACATGTAGCTTCTTATGTAACAAACTATTTTTCAGTCTCTATTTCTGAGTGTTTTTGAATGGAAAGTCTCTGAGTAGGTCCTGTACACCAGACAAGCACTGCATTTGCAAATCAAGCTCAAGTATCCACAAGTGCAATCCACCCGTGATCAATAAAGTGCCAGGAAGTTATTTTTGCCCTTCATAACTGAAGCAGCAGATGTCATTCATCACGGTGAGAGGTTGTGAATTAAGCCGTAAACTCTTTTGACCTTCATAATTAAACATGTAATAACACATTTACTGGTCTATTTAGGCAGTGCCAACTGCCAACAAATCTCAGCTAGTCCACTATAGAGGAACTTTCGGTTTTGTTCAAAGTGCTTTTGTTAACTGTCAAACAAAGGAATTCTTGATGCGCAAAACACTGCAGCCAGGCTTTTGTCTAAGACTGCCACTATCCAAAAAAGTGTTTGACTTTAAGACAGGGGACAACGGCCCTCCAGGACCGAGTTTGGTGACCCCTGCCTTAAAACCTAGTAAAAAAACACACCCAGAGATGAAACTATCAGTAGTGTGGTATGCAGAACATGTCTGTCCTCTTTATAAGCCAATGTGTAAACCATCTCTGAAACCTCCCCTCAGTTTAAGTTCTGAAAGCACTAACATTATCCTACCTGTAAAAGATAAAACCTCTCACCTTCCCCCATCACAGAGAGAGATGGGGGAGGGGGATTTGCCGGGTGGTAAATCATAAATGACAGAAGGTCTCGTGACTGGCCTACAGAAGCATTCCAGCAACATTCCAGGGCATCAATATCCAAGATCTCATTCCCTGATTTGCAGGACGCTCCTTTCCCAACAATTATTTCAGGCTAATTGATATTAAAAAGTTTGTATTTTTAAAACTGTATTCACTGTAAGAACTAACAGTGAAACATTTCCTGTCCTCTTTCACATTCCCCAAATTTCTATTTCGTTTGAACAGATTACAATCACTCAAAGCAGGTTCCGTGAATTCTTACCACGCTGTGAATTTCCCAACAGCAACTTCTTGTTTGTGCTTATTAATTATGTTGCTGTGTATGTTCTCGAGAGACTCTTGTCTAGTTACGCATTTCCTTCTTCTTTGGGCAGTTACATTCTAGTCTAGATTCATATCTAATAAACATGATTATACTGATTATATCAATTTGATATATATTATATCAATAAAATAAACAAATTATACAGAACTCTAATTACTCTAATGTCTAAACAACATGCCTGTATATGGACATCCTTGATTCCTCAGTATTATATATATATATATCTTATGCTCATGAAAGCTGCATTTATTTGATTAAAAATACAGGAAACAATTTAATATTGTGAAATATTATTATGATGTAAACTAACATTTTTCTATTTTTTTTCTATTAAAATCGAATTTATTCCTGTGATCAAAGCTGAATTTTCAGCATCATTACTCCAGTCTTCAGTGTCACATGATCCTTAAGAAATTATTCTAATATGCTGATTTATGATCAGTGCTGGAAACTGTTGTGCTGCTTAATATTTTTTTGGAACCTGTGATACTTTTTTTCAGGATTCTTTGATGAATAAAAAAAAAGTTAAAAAGAAGAGCATTTCTTTAAAATAGAAATTTTTTCTAACAATATACACTACCATTCAAAAGTTCGGGGTCAGTAAATTTGTCTTTTTTCTTTTTTTGAAAGAAATTAAAACTTTTATTCAGCAAGGATGTGTTAAATTGATAAGAAGTGATAGCAAAGATTTATATTTTGAATAAATGCTTTCTTTTTATTCATCAAATAATCCTGAAAAAAAGTATAGCAGTTTCCAAACAAATATTTGGCAGCACAACTGTTGCCAACATTGATAATTCTAATAATAAATCAGCATATTAGAATGATTTCTGAAGGATCATGTGAGACTTTATACTGGAGTAATGGCTGATGAAAATTCAACTTTGCATCACAGAACTAAATTATATTTTAAAGGATATTAAAATAGAAACCATTCTTTTATATTGTAGTAACATTTTGCAAGATTACTGTTTTTTCTGTATTTTTGATCAAATAAATGCAGCCTTCATGAGCATTACAAGTCTTACTGATCCTAAACTTTTGAACGGTAGTGTATATATATATATATATATATATATATATACATATATATAAATAATTAAAGTATAATATATATTTCTCTGAAATGTAAACATACACACACACAAACACACAATATAAATTAATAAAAATATATATGTTTTATGATAAAATATATTTATCTGTCTCCAATACACTCTAAAAAATGCTGGGTTGTTTCAACCCAATTTTGGGTCAAATATGGACTAACCCACCCGTTGGGTTAAATTTTTACATTACATTTTTGTTAAATTGATAAGAAGTGATAGCAAAGATTTATATTTTGAATAAATGCTTTCTTTTTATTCATCAAATAATCCTGAAAAAAAGTATAGCAGTTTCCAAACAAATATTTGGCAGCACAACTGTTGCCAACATTGATAATTCTAATAATAAATCAGCATATTAGAATGATTTCTGAAGGATCATGTGAGACTTTATACTGGAGTAATGGCTGATGAAAATTCAACTTTGCATCACAGAACTAAATTATATTTTAAAGGATATTAAAATAGAAACCATTCTTTTATATTGTAGTAACATTTTGCAAGATTACTGTTTTTTCTGTATTTTTGATCAAATAAATGCAGCCTTCATGAGCATTTTGGGTCAAATATGGACTAACCCACCCGTTGGGTTAAATTTTTACATTAAATTTTTAACCCAAAAGTTGGGTTAGTCCATATTTGACCCAACGTTGGGTTGAAACAACCCAGCATTTTTTAGAGTGTAGCTGTTGTTCCAGCTAAATAAGGATAACAGCGTTTTTCTGAAATTAAACTCAATTTGGCTCCTTAAATTTATATTTTGGGTGGACAGAAACCCAGACACCTGCCCGAACATAGAAAATGCTACAGGAAATGCAATTCCTATCATGCAGTGTAAGCAATGCCAGTGTTCACCCAACAATAGAGTTCTTTTTTTACTTTTTGCCATACGTCTACATCAAACACACTGTAAACAACAGTTATCCTTTCTAGTCAAAATAGCAATCCTCTTCACACAGTGGAGAGAAAGGAAAGGTACAGATGTCCTTTGAGGCACTGTGTTAAGCAAATGTCACTCAAGTCATCTGGTTTAGTGAGTAACCCCCACCCACACAAGAGCTGTGAAAGTAAGCAGCCAATAGCCTAGAAGTACATAACTTTGTTCTGGGGTTTAATAAATAGTGATTTATAAATAAAATGTGTTGCATTAAGGTTTTCCTAAGTCTGTCCTCTCTATCAGCGTGATCTGACCTGTAATCACATTATAAAGACCCATTATAGTGAGGTAACTCAATCGTATTGGATAATGTGGAGATAAAGTAACTTACCATGAGTTCATGTTCAGTGCGATGGACTCCCAGCTTTTTCAGCCCGATGGTCAGATCGTTGACACAGATGCCCCCGTCTCTGTTGACATCCAAGATCTGGAAAAGCACCTTGAGCCGATGCTCCTGCTCGGGTCCGCCGCACACCGGGCAGTGATGCGGGGAGTCGCAGGACTCATCATGGCGGTGCTCGGAGACTGATGTTGCGGCGGCCAGCGTGGAGCCCATAGTCCCAAGAGTCCGGCCACCACCACCTCCCGGATCCGAGCCCTGATACTCCTCCGAGCGGCACTGGCAGAAAACACCACTGAGCAACGGAGACACGAACGATCCCCGCTCATGCATGTCACTGAACTCCAGACTACTGGTTGGTAAAGCAGTTTAAACTAAAGTCAGTGAGCGTGAGCCAGCCGATCACGGTGCCTGTTTTCAGTCAAGATGCGTGCCAGATGTGCATTGAGATAAGTTTCCAAATACGTCTACTGAGTTATCCATTATCTTTTGAGCCTCTTTACTTCAGCAATCGGTGTGATATGTTTTGGAGTAAGGTTCAGAATTGATCCCTCATTCACTCGCTATAGCGGCATTCAGAGCTCCGGGTCATAGTGATGAGCTGGAAGGATGTCCCAGTGTTACTCCTCCGGGGTTTCTGTATATCAAAAAAGCGCAGGCAAATCGGCGTATTCCGACATATACATCGCTTTGAATCTCGTTCCGGATATAAATCCTCGAGTTTGTGAATTTCCAATGGTAATGCGGTGTGAATGACAGCGGCTGCAACGAGAATGCCGGTAGCGGACCGGTAGGGCGGGCGGATCTCGTGTTCGACGGGAAATGAGTAACTGGACTGAAGTGGGCGGGGCCAACGATGTCAGTGATGGACACATGCAGTTACCAATTACTTTAATCCAAGTTGTCTTTTCGTCACGTCCCGATAATTCTGGTCCTTTCCACTCTATTATAATTCATAAAAATACTAATAATTGTAATTATCGGTAGTAGCAACTTAGCATTATACATTTATGCATGTATGTGTGCAAGTTAAGGCTTGTGTATGTCAGACAATTAAATGCAGTTAAATTCTACACGTGTACCCTACTATTAAATAAGCCAGTATGTAAATATTGTCATATCGTTAGTACAGTTAAACCTGTTTGTCCCTCACTGTCCTCCTCACAGTAATCACATTCAAAAATTTACTTAAGAGAGACACCTGCTGGGGAAATCATAGAGTGCAGTTTTCTGCTCTTCAAATGAGGATTTATGTTCTTTAAAAGGCATTTAACCGATTAATAATACAAAAGCAGCCATATCAGCCATATCACCCTGCAGCCCAAGACTGGTTGCCCACTGAAGCAAAGCAGGGTTGAGCCTGGTCAGTACCTCTCTGTGGTCATTAAAAATCCCAGGATGTCCTTCGAAAAAGAGTACACTCTAAAAAATGCTGGTTTAAATATAACCCAGCGCTGGGTTAAACAGGGACAAACCCAGCTATTGGGTTGTTTTGACCCAGCGGTTGGGTTCAACCAACCGCTGGGTCAAAACCTCTGGGTCAAAACAACCCAATAGCTGGGTTTGTCCCTGTTTAACCCAGCGCTGGGTTATATTTAAACCAGCATTTTTTAGAGTGTAGGGGTGTAAACCTGGCATCCTGGCCAAATTTGCCCATTGGCCTCTGACCATCATAGCCTCCTAACCATCCCCATATCTGCTGATTGGCTTCATCACTCAGTCTCCTCTCCACCAATAAGCTGGTGTGTGGTGGGCGTTCTGGCGCAATATGGCTGCCGTCGCATCATCCAGGTGGATGCTGCACTGGTGGTGGTTGAAGAGATTCCCCCTTTCTATGTAAAGTGCTTTGAGTGCCTAGAAAAGCGCTATATAAATGTAAGGAATTATTATTAAAAGCAAACTGTGATATTACAAGCAGCTTGAAAGTTAACTTCCATGCAAGTTACAGGAATTAAATAATCCCATTGTGGGAAAGGCTGCACATTTGTTGCCTCAGTAGACCTACTGTGTAGAGTAGACAGGGCAATAATTTAGCGCTGACTCAATGACTTACACAGAGCTTGTCTGTTCCTGTCTTCACCAAACTATATACTGTACTAATGAAATGATTAGTCCTGTATCTCCACAGTGAGAATTGCTTTGTGTGTCTTCCCTTGTGAACTCATTAAACTGGTGTACTAAATCACATACTTTAATATTTTGGCCATGCAGCAACGAACAATCCCTGCAATTGAGCTGAATAACAAACAAAAAAAAGCTGTCTTGTATTTTTTTCATTGTTCTGCAATAGCCAAGTTTCCTCTCAGCCTGCAGTGACCTTACAAGTTGTTATCAAGTTCCTCTCAGCATCTATGGTGGTGGTTCCAGCTCAGCATAAAGATGTTTCATTTGCACATTGAATTGCCCTTCAAAATGTTAATATCACATCTCACCTTTATACACAAAACCTCTAAAATATGGTTACAATTTAAAAAAAAAAATAATGATGCGCCTATGAAGGTTTTTATGTTCTTAAGGAACAAAGGTCATATGTCTACATTTTGGCACATTTATTTATAATGCACATTAATGAACATCAGTATAAAAATACAAATGTGAACATGCTGCATTATAACAACATCACAAATTTACATGCCTAGCAGGTAACACAAAGACATCACAACAGTAAAGCAAATATAAATATATTACATTATAATTACAAGTACACCATACTCGAACAAAACATTGTGCACATAACAAATTAAAAGTAACCACAAATTAGATTTGCCTTGAGACACTTTTAAAGACACTGGTAAATCTTAAAAATACAAAAATAATATAATAATAATGTGTTCGTTATGAGTTCACTACTGCTAGAATAGCCAAGTGTCTTAATTTTTTTCTTTTTTGAAATGAATCCATTTTTTTAACAACAAAAAAAAGAAACATAAAATGAGCTACCTACAAAGCAAAAAAATTAATATATGATTAAGAAGTCTTTAACATTGGTTGAAGTATACTAATGATTTACATGCTATTATATTCTACTTCCAGTCTACCTTTGACTCAACGCTAAACAGTTGATACGATTTACATCTAGTTAGTCATTCTATTGTGGGTCGCTTTCTAATTTGTTCCGTCCAGTGATTTCTGTCCTGGCTGCCATGTGAAAACTGTTCATCGACGTAAGTACGTTATTCAAATGTCTATTCAAATTTTCAGTTACGACATTGGAAATAACAGGCGACTACTTTCGATTATTAGAGAGAAAAGTCAAGATGATGGTCATTTCGCTAGATATTGTCATTAATTCTCAAAAAAAACATACTACATGTTTCCTTGGTTATATGCCAGTGGTTACCAGAGATCTTTACACCTGGATATAATAGACTTCTTCAAGCTAAACTAACTCTCCAGGGAATGTTTGCTTTTCAGTAGAGACTGTAGCCTTCTCACTTTGCCGTCCCTTTATTGGTTTTAAGGTAAGTTATGATATACGTTTTAGTGTTTACTTGGTATAGTTTCCGTCTGACCCGTGTAAGTGTGATGTTAGTTTTTATTTAATTTAATTGCTTGTTTATTTTTTCTCTCCCCTGCCACTCTGTGTTCCTCTGGACATCCTCAGTCTTCTCAGAGATGCTGAGCCAAAGCACATGCATTGAGATTGAGAAGGACTTCCAAGCACCAGATTAAAAAGCTGCAACCACCTCCCTGTCTTCATCTACCTCTGCCTTCAAACATCCAAAGTCCAGTCTCAAAAGAGTATGGCGTTTTTAATTAAAAAGAAGAAGTTCAGGTTTCAGATACACTTCACCCTGGAGGAGCTCACGGCTGTGCCGTTTGTGAATGGGATGCTCTTCTGCAAAATCAGACTGTTGGATGGTGGAGACTTTTCCAATTCTTCATCCAGGTAAGATTTGGGATTCTCTCTGACTGTATTGGGCCATGGTAATCATGGTTTCTGCCAAATAAAATAGTTGCTGGGGCAGTGGGGCAGTTGCTTGTTGTTGTCTCACTCAAGTTTGTGACACTATAACAAATTCCTTGTATGTGCAAACATACTTGGCAATAAAGCTCATTCTGATTCTGATTCTAAAGCTGTGGTAACATTTTCTATTAGTCTCCACTTTTATAAAAATGCAAATTACTGTAAATTCTGAATTTACACTCATTTCACTAACTGTGGCAACTGGTGATATTTTGGATTAACTGTGAATAAAAAATGCTCTGATTGTTGATGAATGATGGTAGGCATTGAAAAATGTTCTGTAGAGCTCTAGGATGGGTGGAAAGTCATTATTTGTGTATATTATTATAGATTTAGCTGTTGTCTTTGGCATAGGTTTCATTAAGAGCACTTGTTCAGACCTTCAGTTTTTGCTCAGCCCGGCCTGTAGCACTGAACAATTTTTGAGCCCATTTAAAATGCACTTAGAAGACCACACAGGTTGCTTTAGGGGTCTCACTCACATCAAAAGTGAAGACATTTTTTAAGGGTCAGGGTCAAACCACTGCCATTCTTTAAATTGTTTACACAGGTAAAGGTTGTGCTCTTTTAATCACTGCACACAGACGGCCTGAATTGTGCAATAATATCAATTTTCATGATTTCTTTTGTTCGTGACTAATTCTAAACATTTCTGCACTTGGACTTTGGTTTAAGATATTAGCACACAGATGTCAGCAGTATGGTTGTTTATAAATAGAGGCTTAAGCCCTTAGTGGGTTAGACTCACAGTTGGGGTAGTCTGATCAGTCTCAGGCCAATTAGAAGAATAAAGGTGCATTAGTAAATCTGAGTGAATCAGCAGTCGTATATGTTGACCAGCGGGTTATGATTCCAACATGTGAATTCCAAAATGACTTTTATTGTATGAATCTTGCATCTGATGTGTTCAGTGCAGTGTGTTGACATTTTTAAAATGTTTTACTTTATCCTGGACTTTGCGGCTGAGCCATGTGATATAGAATAGGGATGGTCACAATTAGATATAATCTTTTTGTTTTTATTTATTAAAAACTAGTGCGATATTTTCTAATATCGATCTTCTGCAAAGCTCTCTCTCTCTCTCTCTCTCTCTATATATATATATATGTATATGTACTTTTATTAATCAGGGATACATTCTATTGATTAAAACTGACAGTAAAAACATTTCTAATGGTAGAGAAGTTAATCACAGAATTTATCACAGTTTCTACAAAAATATTAAGCGGCACAGCTATTTTCAAATTTGATAATGAAAAGAAATGTTTCTTGAGCACTAAATCAGCATATTAGAATGTTTTTTAAAGGATAATGTAACACTGAAAACTGGATTAATGGCTCCTGAAAATTCAGCTTTGCCATCACAGGGACTAATTACTTTTTAAAATATATTAAAATGGAAAACAGGTATTTGAAAAGTGTAATCATATTTCACAATATTGCAGTTAAAATAGATTCAGCCTTTATTTATATAAAATAAAATTACATATAAAAAAATAAAATATGTATTTTTACATAGTTAGATTTTTTAATAATAAAATGTCACCAAATTACAGTGTTTAGTTGATTAGTGGTACAGATCAGATAATCCATCTAGTCAATTTCTACATTGCTGAACTTGAAAAACTAACACAGTTTCCTTCACAGAGAGCACAAGAAAGAGCAACTCTAGAGGCCAAAAATGTGCCAGTCTATTTGAAGTTGTCTTGTGTTGTGAAGTTGTTTTAGTGGCATATGACTTGGGGGTGGTATATTGTGTGGGCGCATTGACTTGCTAGTGGTACCAGGCACAGAGAGTGCCCTCGTTCTGGTGCTCCGCATTTATTCTGCACAATGCCCTGTGTATCTGACATGAGGAGGTAGAAGAGGGTTATCTCATAAATGTCCCAACACCACCATTCCTCAGATGGACTGATAGAGAAATTTGATTGCATCGATAGCAGGAACAGTGCGTGTAGTAATTTCAAGGAATAGAAAGTGAAAAGACAAGAGAAAGATAGGAACTAAAAATGGAATTCAAGATTGATAAGAGGAGTAATGCACGAAGAAGAAAAAGAAGGTGAGAGAGAATGCGAAAAACAGGACAGAGACTTCAGTGATGGTCCAAACAGAGAGCCATTTGTCTGACCAAGCCGCGGTACTGTTTCCCTCTGCCCTCCTCTCCTCGCTCATTATTTTCTCTCTTTCTCTCACACGTTTCTTCTTCCTTCTGTCCTTTTTATCAGTGTGGATTGAGTTCATGCAGCACTTGATTGACAAGAGTAAGCTCTCCGAGTCATGGCAGCCCAAGGATGCCCCATATTATTACTAGAATCAGTAGCATCAGTATCATTAAGATCTTGCATCTTTAAGCTGATCTCAGACTCGTTCTGCAGCTTTTCCACGGTTCAGTTTTGCATAAGGTATGGATGAAATTGGATCAACGTGATGATAAAACTTTGTGAGCTGGTTGATGAGGATGTGGACACAGAAGTCATTAGTTTCCAGGGGCTGTCCAGGCTTGCTGAGAGGACAGAGGGCAGTGAAGCTTGAAGGAAGAGAGAGTGCTGATAGGGCTGCTTTTTAATGGTTGGCCTGCGCAGAGGTGGGCGCATGCAGTTATAGGTCCCATTCAGACATTCACAGTCATGATACGTGAAATACATCAACTGATGTAATCCGTTATCACTGCCACTGGCTGGCCATCTTTTTTTTTTTTTGGTGCTTCTTGTTTGCGATTAGCATTCAAACCCTAAAGGATCTTGCTGAAAGATTGTAAACTGAGTTATATATCATTCTTTTCCTAAGGTGGATCATTATTGTGGTAGAGGTTATCCAGAAGCAGCGGTTGCTAAGGAAACTGTAGTGTGTGCACACGTGCCCTAGTCTCAGTTTTTGATGAAATTGCTCTGTAATTGTAATCATTACAATGATGCTCATCTCTCTTCCTTCCTGTTCTGTTCCTCTGCCTTCCACAGACGATAAATACTAAGCAGCTGTGTGCTTTTGATTCACACGGGTTTATTTCTGCACAAGCTTTAAGGCCTAAGCTAAATAACTATAATGATAACTGTAGCTACAAAGTTTAAGTAAACATTCTAATTCTATGAGAATGGGGAAGTCCGCACCAGACCATTCAGCCAATAATAACCACACCTGTCTGACCAATTAGCAGAAGTTGTCTATTTCCTTAATGGATAATAATAATACAAATTTTTTTTTGAGTAAATATTATATAGAATATTGCAAAAATTCTGAAATTAAGCGCTGAACAAAATATGTACTCAAAATTGTATCAAATAAAATATGCATGATTCATTATCCATAAAGGAAATTACACAAATTCTGTCCAATAAAACTCTCTATTTACAAAAGATGTCAAATAAATGATGTTCTTGTGAAGAATCCTGGGGAAAAATCCTAGTTTCTACAAAAATGTTTTTTGTAGAACATTTTCTACAAAATTGTTTTCAGCACAATTGTTTTCAACATTGATAATATGAGTTTTTCTTGAACACCAAATCAGCATGTCATCTCAGAATGATTTGCGAAGGTTTATGTGACACTGAAGACTGGAGTGGTTGAATTTTCAGTGGCTGCTGCAAATTCAGCTTTAAAAATCTTTTCAAAACCTTTCAATGGTAGTATACACATGCTGGATATATGTAGACATTGACCTTAATGTGTAGATATTGGCATCATTCACTGAAAAAATCAAATCATTGACCACTACATTATAAAGCCGTTTTTGTTATATTTAATCTTTTGGTGCTGATTGATGTTCTTAAATGAACAAAGAGAAAGCTGAAGGAAGAAAGGGGATCCAGTTTCTCTCTGCTCAATGTGTGTTATTGGGACCATGTCGGCTTTGATAAATCGAGCAGAACCTCATTCTTGAGATTCCACTGGAAGAGTTACACCCCGGAACAGATACACTGGCTATGCTAAAGGACAATGTGAGATTATGAAAATAAATCATTCTCTTTTTTCATTGCCTACTACAACCCATTCATGTGATTCATGGCTGTTTGTGTTCGGTATTTTAGCAACAAGGTATCAAACGAAACCTTTGAAAATACAGTACTCACAAACACATCCACAATGATCGCTACAGCCATGCACATGTTTAATGAGCATGTAAGTTAAGATGAAAGGTAGTGAATTATTATTTTGTGGATCATCTTTTATGGTTAAATTAAAACTAGAGCCAATAAACAGAGTAGGCTGTAATATGGTTATTATGGTTATGGTATGGTGTTTCTGGCTTTCTCATACACTCAGAGACACATTAATGTCAATTCTATATTTATGTCATATATTATACATCTTATCTGAAACTCCAGATGCAGTCCATTCATACACATAGGGCATAATAGTTGAAATGAGGCTCTTATCTCTCTCCCACAATGCATCACAATTTATGTCTTCGCTCCCTGGGTTTATTTTTTTCTCCCCTGCTTGTCTTATTTCTTTTTTTCACAGACATAAATCAGTCCATAAGATAGGTATCAGGGTGTTTCAGAGTTCAGGAGTTCAATTCTTACTGTGACTCTGACTGTGCACACCATAAGGTTGCTAGTTCAGTTCATGGCATGTTCTGTTGGCTTGCTTATGCAGCAGAAGCGGGCAGAGGGACAAGGGTCTCATCCCATACTGGCCGTCGTGTTTTTGGGCTACAACAGCTCAATGAGATTAGCAGCTGAGTCTCAGCAGTGCACCTGCTCTCAGCGTGGACAGACTGAGGCTCCTAAACCACCTCCTGTAAACACTTCATGAGACAGATTGCTGTGAATCAAACAGATGCAGGTATACAGTTGGTGTGTCTTGCATGTACTGTAAACAACTGGACTTTGCACCGTCTGACCTTCTTTTGACATCAGCTACTGTGTCCTAGTGATCCATTAGTCAATTATTAGTGGTGCTTGCTGTTACACATCCAAACTTTAGCACATGAGTCATCCTTAATTTAATCTGCTTCAAATTTAAATTATACCCTAAAATTGTGCATTTTGTTGAGGAGAGATGTGCTCGAACTTGGACTTATGATTTTTTAAATTTAAGCTTAAATTGTGTGTTTACATGCACAACAATACAGTGTCAACTGTGAAAAATATGCTTATTTTAAAAAGGAAAGAATACCAGGTGAATAGGTGTACTGTAAACGCAAAATGAGGTCCCTCTTGCCATATCAGTACTCCCTTACAATCTCGAACAGAAAAATTCCACTTCTATTTTCAAGATTTTAAGATAAGAAAATGATTGTATTAGTACTACAAGGAAATTTCTTTGTTACAGTAGCAGCACTTTATCATTCCTGTAGCTCAAACAGTAGAGCACGAAGTTAGTCACAGCATGAGTTCGATTTCCAGAGAATGCATGAACCTTTATATGTGCAATGTGAGTCGCTTTGGAGAAAACCATCAGCCAAATGCGTTAATGTAAATGTTGTAAATGTATGTCGTTTCAATTTTTGAGGCCGATTAGAATCTTTAAGGCCCTATTCTCACTGTTAACAAGTTGCTTATTAGCATGCATATTACTATAGCATATTGGCTGTTTATTAGTATTTATAAAGCACATATTAATGCCTTATTCTGCATGACCATATTTTAGATCCCTTAAACCTACCCCACACCTAAACTACCGAAAAGGAGTGTATTGAGGGAAAGTGAATGTGTTCCCTATTCTAAAGTGTTACTGATTTTTTTAAAAGTTTTTTTATGCTCACACTGGGAGCATAAAATCAGTAATATTGTGAATTATTATTATAATTTACAAGAACTGTTTTCTATTTTAATGCATTTTAAAATGGAATTTATTCCAGGAATGGTAAAACTGAATTTTCAGCAGCAATTACTCCAGTCTTCAGCATCTCATGATCCTTCAGAAAGGATTTCAATATGTTGATTTCCTGCTCAGGAAACATTTTCAAAATAGTTATTTCTTCTCAACTTTCTCCTAAATAGTTGAAACAGAAATCTTTTATAATATTAAAGATCTTTACTGTAAATTTTGGTAACTTTATTGCATCTTTGTATTAATTTCTTTAAGAAAATCTGACTTTCGAACAGTATTATATAATATAGTCATTCAATAAAATATGTACTATAAAACGGAATTTAAATTATACCCTAAAATTGTGCATTTTGTTGAGGAGAGATGTGCTCGAACTTGGACTTATGATTTTTTTAAAGCAAAGTTTTCACTTGACTGATGATAAAACTCGCAAAAAATCCCTTTTGCTTAAATTGTGTGTTTACATGCACAACAATACAGTGTCAACTGTGAAAAATATGCTTATTTTAAAAAGGAAAGAATACCAGGTGAATAGGTGTACTGTAAACGCAAAATGAGATCCCTCTTGCCATATCAGTACTCCCTTACAATCTCGAACAGAAAAATTCCACTTCTATTTTCAAGATTTTAAGATAAGAAAATGATTGTATTAGTACTACAAGGAAATTTCTTTGTTACAGTAGCAGCACTTTATCATTCCTGTAGCTCAAACAGTAGAGCATGAAGCTAGTCACAGCATGAGTTCGATTTCCAGAGAATGCATGAACCTTTATATGTGCAATGTGAGTCGCTTTGGAGAAAACCATCAGCCAAATGCGTTAATGTAAATGTTGTAAATGTATGTCGTTTCAGTTTTTGAGGCCGATTAGAATCTTTAAGGCCCTATTCTCACTGTTAACAAGTTGCTTATTAGCATGCATATTACTATAGCATATTGGCTGTTTATTAGTATTTATAAAGCACATATTAATGCCTTATTCTGCATGACCATATTTTAGATCCCTTAAACCTACCCCACACCTAAACTACCGAAAAGGAGTGTATTGAGGGAAAGTGAATGTGTTCCCTATTCTAAAGTGTTACTGATTTTTTTAAAAGTTTTTTTATGCTCACACTGGGAGCATAAAATCAGTAATATTGTGAATTATTATTATAATTTACAAGAACTGTTTTCTATTTTAATGCATTTTAAAATGGAATTTATTCCAGGAATGGTAAAACTGAATTTTCAGCAGCAATTACTCCAGTCTTCAGCATCTCATGATCCTTCAGAAAGGATTTCAATATGTTGATTTCCTGCTCAGGAAACATTTTCAAAATAGTTATTTCTTCTCAACTTTCTCCTAAATAGTTGAAACAGAAATCTTTTATAATATTAAAGATCTTTACTGTAAATTTTGGTAACTTTATTGCATCTTTGTATTAATTTCTTTAAGAAAATCTGACTTTCGAACAGTATTATATAATATAGTCATTCAATAAAATATGTACTATAAAACGAAAAAAATAAACAAAAATACTGTTCAATGATCGAATACTAGGGTAAAAATTGAACAATGTCACAGAGACAGTTAGGTGTCAGTAATGCAGATGTATTAAATACTGGGCAGTGGGCAAAAAGGAGTTTTTGTGGCTCTCAGTGGTGCACCGAAACATAAGTCAAGAACTATCTCATCATTTTCTCAGGAATTCATGAGTCAGTGGGCATATTGTGGGAAAATATGGAAGAAAGTGGAAGATGGATAAAAGGTGAGCTCCATCTGGAAGTGAGTTTCACACAGAAGTAGGTTAAATGAAGTCCTGGGGGAACAGGAGGGTGGAGGGACAGAGAGAATGAGGACAGGCTTTACTTCTCAAAACATGACTGGCCCTTTTGCTTCGGTCACAAGAAATAGTTTTAGATTAGTTTAGTTTTTTAGGTTTTTGCTTTTTTGTGGCAGACTTTATTTCTCATATTGTATATATTGTTTGTGTGTATGTGTGAGAGTTACGCTCTCGCAGTTCTTTCACAGCTGTGTCTTATGTGCCCTGGTTTTGCGTAGTCACCGGTTTCCAGGGGGTCAAAGTTTAGTTGCAGGGTTTCACAGACAACATAGCTGGGAATGTACACTTAATATACCTCCCTTCCCTTCATGCGATCCTCCTTTCCTCACACCACTATATGCAAACACTCCAGTGCAGTGTCTTGACAGCTTTAATAAACACATCTCCTTCACCTCAAATCTTCAGTCAGGCTGTTTAAAACTCACTAAAAACAGTGCAGACTAAGCCGTATTATGAGCACAAATAACAGACATTATCTCTGGCGTATGTCCACACCTGTTACAAAGTAACTGTATATAAATCACAAGTCTTGATATTGTATAGCCTGCTATTATGAAAATACAGCCACACCAACCAACTGTTTTGTTTTTTTGTAAGCTTGGGACAAAACTCATACAATACGTACAGTCCCAAACAGGACGAAACATGATATTGTTACCATTCTAGTGATTCTAGTACATTCTTCACTCATTTCAGTGTCAGATTCTTTATATCAGTGTACTCCCATGGCTATTTTGTTGCGGTACATTGTGGGAGTAATACTGTCTGATAGATTTGGGTTATATGAAATGAACATGTTTTGGTACTCTTGCACAATCAAAGCTTGCACTAGCATCTGGATACATCATTACACACACCAATCCTAAATCAAAGCCTTTGTTCAGTGACAACCTACCACAGAAAGAAAGAAAATTCCTCGGGTGAATAATGACTGACATTAAGCTGGCAGTAATGTTCCACCAGTACTTTATCATTGTTGTTTCTGTTGGCTTGAAGTGCCCATTTAAACATTCAAGAGAAGGAATTACTTAGTGACTTTGCACCCTGCTGCCCTTACATTTTGTTCTTTATGCAAAGTTTAGTCTGCTTAGACTTGTCTTTTTTTCTCTCCTCAACAGTGTTTCTGTGGTTTTCCCTCTGCACATTAAGACGCTAATCATTGTGCTTTATCTTTGATCTCTCTTTAATCTGTTCCTGACCACTTCAGATGCATTTGCTGTCATACACTGTCTGAGCTCTGATTGTGATCTCGGAGCAGTAAATCCCAGAATTTGCTCTTCAGTGGAGAATTCGTCTTTACCATTATAAACATACATTTTTCTCATTGTGATGTATATATGAGTGAAACAGCATCTCAAACGAGAAGGGCAGGACTTGATTTTGTCCATCTGAAATCTCCCTTGCCTTTCATGCTAAATGTGCTTGCACACAATTTAGAGACCGTGATATGCTGTTTAGCATTCCTGATAACACGGATTTCTAAATGACTAATCACTTAAGTGTGTAGCCCATTGGCTACATGGAGAACATTACTGTTAGAGTATTGGTAAGTTTATTCTTGCCTGTTTTATGGGGAATGCCTGACATAGAAAGGACGATTAGCTGAATGAGAACACAACTGGCAATTTTTTTACTTCCTATAGGGTTAAAACCATTCAGATGATTATTTAATGCTATACTATGCATTGTATGTCCAGCATATGACATCAGATCTGTCTAAAATTGTACATAATTCACAAATGATCTCTTTGACTTTGAGGTTGATTTATGCCATTTGACATTGAGTTTACACTCTAAACAGGCTTGGGCTGACAAGTGGCAGAAGAACACTTGGATTTCATCTCTTGGTCAGTAACAACAAAAATGCCTTCTGGCCTACAGAAAGCTCCACAATTTCCCAGAACTATTAAGAGAAGCTGAGAATAATCAACCAGTGGCTTAAAGTACAAAATGGTTTGTATCTGTCAATCCCACAGCAGCGCTCTTCTCTCCACCCCTTCATTTTCTTGCTTGTTTTCTTTTTGGGTCTCTCCCTCTATGTCAGCTGAGAGAGCCTGAGTCAGACTGTCAATTGTACAGCTCCTCCAACCACAAACACGTGAGAGAAAGAGTAAGAAGGAAAGGAAAAATAGGCCTGTATAGGGTGATATCAATAAAATGTGATTAGCATCAGGAAATACTGTACATGCTGGAATCTCTGGGTGCTATAAAGATCTGGAGTTGATTTCGAAGATATCAGTTTAGTCTGTGGTATTTTTTTTCAAGCATTCTGTTTCCATCAGTTTTCAGGTGATCTTATATTTGTTTGTTTTCATGCAACCAGAGCTCCCACAGCAGCAGCGTTTCATATCGTTTCGCTCTCCATGTAATAGTTATTGGCAATATGCCACTCTCACAAAGAGTGAGCTAGGTTTTCTCATCTACATCGGTCTGTGTGTGTTTCTGGCTCTTCTCTTACGGTCTGGCCTGTCCCATGTGTTCTGATCCATTCCAGTGGAAAGAGAGATGACTGTAAATTTGCAGAGAGCCTGGAGCCTCTGACAACAGTTCTCCATTTTGACCTCCAGATTTTAGCTCACAGTTGAGAGAGCAATGTTCAACTGATTACTGATTGAGAGCGTTTAATCATGCTCTTTAAAGGCAATTTGTGTCTTTATGTCACCTGACCTCCTCCACACCAACCTTCTGAACGCTTTCAATCAGTAATCAATTAAAGTGAGGTTTTGTTGGGAAATGCTGTCCACTTACAGCTTTAAAGAGGCTCTGACCTCAAAACCCATTGATTAGTGCCTCTGTTCCATAGATATCTAGAGTGTGTCATACTTCAAGGTTCGTTACATGTGTATAAATCATGTAGGACTGGTCTCCAGGCCTTCTTATGTCTTTTACATAACAGCTAACATTGATAATATCAAAGGGCCACTGGCTGTTATTTGCATAATTTCTCAGAGAGGAAAAGGTTATTATCCAGTGTTTTGTGTGTCAGGGTCTTTGTGGCTATTTCTGTGGTTTCTGTAGTTGTGTGTCTGAGGATCTCACATCTGTAGTCTGTTGATGTAACTAAGTGAGATCTCTGCAACACCAAAATGGACAAACACAATGCTTCCTGCTACATTACATCTAATATTTAGCTTGTTTAAAGAAGATTTAGACAAGTCATCTCTTTAAAGGGGTCATATGATGCTGCTAAAAATAACATTATTTTGTGTATTTGGTGTAATGAAATGTGTTTATGCGGTTTAAAGTTCAAAAAACACATTATTTTCCACATACTGTACATTATTGTTTCTCCTCTATTTTTTCACAAAGCTCATCGGTCTGAAAAGCGAGGTGTGCTCTGATTGGCTAGCTATCCAGTGCGTTGTGATTGGCCGAATACCTCAAGTGTGAGACGGAAATGTTACGCCCCTCACATACTGTTGATGTCGTGTCCGGCAGGAGCGACGAGACAAAAACATTAAAACCCATTACAAACGAGGCAATTGTTGCATCCAGTGGGGACATAATTACTGATTATAATGACTTATACTGTCTTTTTACACGTTGCGTTGCATTGCATCGCGCCGCGTAAACATAAAACTCTGTCTGCATTTGTGATCGGAGAAATGACAAGCAACAAGTGCTACTCTACTGCCCAAAACTCGCGTTTGAATCATCAGTGGCAAATCCTTTAAATGAAAACTTACTTGCGTGAGTCAGAACTGCCGGCATTGTAGTCAACTCTACCAGGATCAGTAAACAGTCCTCCATAAAATGTGCTGCACACATCTGGATATTTGGGTTAAACCGTTCTAAAACAGTGTGGTAAATATAACTTAACCACTGATTTGTAGTCGTGTCCTCTTTTGGAAGATCAAACAAAGTAGTTTCGCTTTCACAACGAAAAACACAGCGGCCTAGCGTGAGGGGAAGCCCTGGCTTAGCGTGTGCTGAGGCCGGGATAGAGTGAGCTGAGGCCGGGCTAGCGTGAGCCGAAGCCCCGGCTTAGCGTGTGCTGAGGCCGGAATAGAGTGAGCTGAGGCCGGGCTAGCGTGAGCCAAAGCCCCGGCTTAGTGTGAGCTGAGGCCGGGATAGAGTGAGCTGAGGCGGCGGAGTCGAGAACGGCGCGCCCGGCGGATGCGACGAATGAGCGGCAACCACATGTGACGGACCCCGGGCTGGACTCCACTTTGTCCGCGGTGAAAGTTGATGTATTCCCTCAGCGACCAGCACAGATAAGCTCTAGGCATGACTAATCGTGATGATGATATCGTCCTCTTTTGGAAGACCAAACAAAGTAGTTTCGCTTTCACAACGAAGCACACAGCGTACATGGCTGCAGCGTCAACAATACTACAGCGAGAATAAAAGTTACGCCTTCTTTCTTTGCGTGAATATTTGGACGGCGTTATGCAAATCTTCCCACATAGTGAGGTAGATATGTGGGGGCGTGTTAGAACGAGCCATTTTAGGTAGGTGTGGCTGACTCTGAACTTTGATATAGAATATCTCTTTGGATTTGAGACTTTAGTCTTTGCAAATTTACAGATCTTCTTTATGCACCAAGAGCTTGTAACACTCCAAAGTCTTGAAATCGCATCATATGACCCCTTTAAGAGAGATCAAAAAGAAAATATTTTGCTGTTCGAAAACCTATTGAGCTGCATGCAGATTTTTAAGGCATCATAGGAACATCCCAATATATTGGCTGTTACAAAATATAATCAAAAGGGAAAATCATTTTAGCCAGGTTCTAAGGAGGCTTCACATTGTTTCTGTCCCAAAATGCATTGAGAAAAAGAATTAAATCACAAATGGTGTGCAAAGTGACAGAAATGTTAACTATAAAAAAACTTAAACGTTTACCTATTTGTGTCATGTTATTTGTACATTTAATTAGGGTTGGTACGGAAACTCGATACCAATATGGCACCGGTACCTAAGTAACCGGTATGTACTAGAACCGAATCAGAATGCAGATTTCGGTGCCATGCCTGAGCGATTGATTTAAATATTTGTCCTCTGGTTCTCCGAAACGGATGTAAGAAGCATCATCAACGGCACCGCAAGTGAAAAATAATTTCCCGACTGAGAAAATGCATGTGAACTCAAGTCGGAAAGCTCTAATAATACAAATCCAACAAATCTTTGTAGTAACGAGAGTGTCCATGTTGTTTTCACATTCCGACTTAAAAGCACAACTCGGGAAATGAGAGCATCTGAGGAGCGAGTGAATGCAGTAATTATACTGGCTCTGATGGCAGCAGGTAGCCTTCTGTTAACTAAGCTAAACATGCTTAAATTAAAATGCCTAAAGCTAAACTTCCCTTGTATTCACATTTCTAAACCTGTTGTCCAACAAAAGAGAACATTATAACTAGTGCTGTGTTTGATACATCGATACGACGATGTATCGTCACATAGATTTGACGATACGAGTATCGATACAGCTGGCCCTGTATCGATATTGTGGCACGTGTGCAGCAGTGGACCACGCTTAATTTAAATACAAGAACAACGTTTAAAATTGAGTAGAAAATTCTAAAAAAATAACGAATAGCGCATAATATATAGGTTACAACAAGGTTTAATCTGGCCGCAGAGGAACACAACCAGGGTTGCCTGATATAAAGAGACATAATCCCCGAAACAGAGCTTCCCACCTGCGCAATACGGAAATATCTGCTAAGTGTGCTACTTATCTTAGTTAGCCTGCCAACCATGTGCTCGCGCTCTCTCTCCACTGTGGATAAACGCGCTTGTTTTCTGAAAACACTGGCAAGCTTGCAGTTTAGCGATCTCCACTTCAG
>NW_015505271.1:2777543-2783076 GCF_001515645.1 Sinocyclocheilus grahami | reverse complement strand
CCAGCTCCTTGTTGAGAAAGATAATGTAGCTCTTGAGCGATTAAGCTATTTAGTTGATAAAACTGCGGGGCAGTACTAAAAAGTTTGTTCCTGAATGTCTTGAGTGCGGCCGCAACGTGATCTGTGTGAGTGACTGAGCGTGTGAATGCGCATTAGTTTAGAACTCTTCTAATTTTTATTTTTTAAATGTAGAGAATTCGTTAATTTGTCCAATGATAACCTACCAGCAATGTAAATATGATTTTTTTAAATTAGAATAAGTACATTACAATATAAATTTATTAGAACGAGTACATTATTATTTATGGGCTTAAAAACAAGATGCAAACAATCAGAATATTGTACCTGGTGGGGAGTGCCCAATGTAAACATGAAACGTATGCCATTACCTATATTGTACTGTGGTAGTTACGGAAGCCCTTCATAATGCAGAGGTCAGCTGCCTGCTCTGCCAATAGTTAGAAATGGCACTATAGTGTGCAGTGTTTAATAAACAGCTGTTTTACTAAATTCTGCTGAGGTGAAATTCAGTGCAGTCATGTATCGTTATACATATTGTATCGTATCGTGGCCTCTGTGTCGTGACACGTATTGTATCGTGACATTGCTGGTGATAGCCCTAATTATAACCTTTTTACTCCACAACACCAGTCAAATGCTTACTTTTGTGATCTGATGTGGCTTCTTGTCACAGAATGAGGCATAAAATATGTTCCATAGGCTACTTTAAAAACAATACATCGATTAGCAATGGGTTATAAATATACTTACTTAATTGTTATGAAAATACCAGAGATGGCTTGAATAACACAGATAAACTATATTGTCGCAGTCAAGTGTTTATTGTCTTTGTTTTATCATTCAAAACGTTTATATGTTTTGTTTACTCAGTTACAGCTATAATAGTGATGCCTTTGTTCATATAAGGGATTTCCTGGAGTGTCATGAGTTCCACTACTTCTGTGACTTGGTATGTGGATTTTCTGTGCGAGGGTGCCCTCTGGCGTCCAGTATGAATGAAACAGACATCATGTGTTTATAATGGTAATGGCCAATCCATAATTTTGGTGGGAATTTTTATTATTTTTTAAATTTTTTAATAAGTATCGGTTTCAGGCACCATTTAGGCACCGGAACCATTTTAAAAGTATCGATTTGGCACCGGTATGGGAGAAAAAAAAAAAAACGATACCCAACCCTACATTTAGTAGAGAATTGTGCTGTTAAATTAGCAGCATTCTAATTAAAGTCACCATCAAAATCAACAATTCTATATTTTTATATGGAATATTGCAGTGTTTACATAAATTTCATTAATAGTGTTTATTATAAATAATTAGGGATGTAACGATTAACCGGGAAGCCGGTTGAAAATCGGTTGATATGCTAAACAACTCGCGATTCATTTAGGTGTAGGAGTTTGTATGAATGTATGTCTGAGGGGAACTTACTGTCTTTAGAAAAGTTTAGATGGTATTTTTGCCTCTGTATAATGCATATTAAAGTTCATAAGTGCAGCACTGCTTTGTTTACAGCAGAAACCAGGAAACGCTTTAAGTGCCACCTGCTGGCAGAGAGTGCATCTGCGTCTCGTTCAGCTCGTCTGCTGTTTCTGTTTCATGCAGATATTTTTTATGTATAGTTTCACAAAACTGAAGTCAAACCATTCTGTTTTTGTTTCAAATTTCGAAATGATACAATCTAATTTAGATTAAAAACTGCTCATTTTGCATGTATGCGGCATCTTTGTTTGGATCATGATTAAAATGCAGTGGTTGCCTCTCATTTTAAATGGAAAGAGCCCAGACAAAGCTTTATTTTGTTTATATGAAGAGTTTTATTTTATTTGTGTTACTTATTTATTTGATTTGGGGCTTGTTTTAAAATTTAAATGTAATTTTGTTATTTACATTTACATTATATTTAAATTTTGTTATTTAGCAGACGCTTTTATCCAAACTGACTAATTAATGAGGACAATAGAAGCAATCAAAACCAACAAAAGAGCAATAATATACAAGTGCTATATTAGTATATTATTATAGTTCAATTTCACAAAGAATCATGCAGCATTTTGTCCAAGCAATAATAAAAGGACACATTGAATTTATAATTTGTCTTAAATCTCATTTTGTTAAAAAAAACTATTGTGAATCAAATCGTGAAATCAAAATCGTGAATCGAATCGAATCGTGAGTTGAGTGAATCATTACATCCCTATAAATAATTCATCCATGCACATCTTTTTTTTATTAACATGCCTTTGTAAAGTTATTTGCACATAAGTTTTGTGAATTATGGAAAACTGCATTTGAATTAGTAGCCTATTTTTTTTACTTTGTGTTCAGGTTTAAGGTTTAGTGACTGATTAAAGTCCTATGGTTTTTCCTTTCACATGGTTAATTAAATACCTGTGACCGCTGTTTTAATTGAGCATCCCTGGTAAAAGAGTAAACGTAAACATACTTTGTGTGTTTTTTGTATGCGTGTGATCATAGATAAAGCATACTGTTTTATTAAATTAGCTCTAAGATGTCAAGGTTAATGTATTCACATTTACTCTCCATAAATGTCCATGTACTGCTTTCCTTTTCACCTCAGTGTTAATAGATTATTTCAGCTCAAGATGGATTTGAGTTCCACCTACGCAGCCACAATACATTTTTCCTTTCATGGCAGGTCAATAAATTTACGTATGATAGAATCTTTGCATCCTCAGACAGGTCGATTAATCTTCCGTTTTGGATAGCTGAAGGCTTAGACATTAGTTAGAACTTGTTTTAAGATCACTGGGCTTCTAGAAAGGGTACATTTGTTTTTGGTTGTCCCCCCTAAACCTCAAACGGTACTGAATGGCAGCATTGAGAGAGAAGTTTCTGGTAGCTGTGTGTCACTGCCTGAACCTGTATAGATGTCAACATCACAGGAATCTCTGAGAGCTGGGTTGCATTACAAAACCACCCTTCTCTTCTTGGCACCCATCCCTTTCCACGGGTATACCATTATTTCAGCTCTACTTTTTTTTTTTTTTTTTTTGGAAAGTAATTATTTTATTCAGCAAGGGTGCATTAAATTGATCAAAAGTGACAGCAAAGCCATGTATTTGTTACAAAAAGATTTCTGTTTAAAATAAATGCAGTTTTTTTTTTTTACTTCCTATTTATAAAATAATGTGTGTCTGTGTATCACGGTTTCTTCAAAAATATTAAGCAGGACAACTAATAAGAAATGTTTCTTGAGCACCAAATCAGCATATTAGAATGATTTTTGAAGGATCATGTGACTTTTCAGATCAACCCCAAACGTTTCAACGGTAATGCACATACAAGCCCTGTTCAGATCCTTTTCAGATGGGAGTAGTTTTCCCAGAGGAGGTTAGCTTTCATAAACATGGTTTGTGATTTTAATCCCATCTTAATTGAAAAAGGCCTGTGTTTTTCTCACACAAGTTTGGCATTATGGAGAAAATTACCTATTATTTTTCAGGTAACTCTGGGTTCTTCAGAGAAATGTAAATCTGTCGAGTAGTGATGTCTGTGATTGTTATATACAGTTTCCCCTCCTACACAATTCTTCTAATTTAATATGTCCTTTGTCAAATACTTTCACTAAAGGTAAAAGTTAAAGCTTCTGATTAAACATACAACATGTTTCTGATCCAGATATTTGTGTGGATCTGCAGGAGAATGGGGTTTAACACCAGTCCTGGATTGACTGTCTGTCTAAACAGATGGGCTCAGATTAATTCTTGGGTTGGAATTTAGGCTACAGTTGAGTCTGCAGAAAGGGCACAACAAAAATATGCATTATTTGGATGAATTTCAAAAGCATTTGCCCCTGTGTTTAAACTACAAAAATGTACAGACATCTGAGAGATTTCAGAACGAACACTCATTTTAAAAAGCTAAGGTTAAACACTGGAATAAGTTGAATCAGTGTTTCATTTCGTCTGCCAACAAGCAACAACAGTAATGCTTTTCTGGCCCAGCAGAGTGTTTGTGGAGGGAGGTGAAGAGTCACAGTGTTTGCGAGGGATGATCTTTGCTCTGGGAGAAGATTAATGCTCTCACTGGAACCTCTGGAATGCTGCTATTGTGTTTACGCCAAGACAACGTCATACCTCACCCTTACTCACATTTAGAGGTTTATACTCCATGAGAGCATGTAAAAAAATGTAAAGAATTATGAATAGGTGCCAAAAGGTGCTCTTTATGAAAGACATTTTTATGTATTATATATGCTATTTGTATGTTATACAGTAGGGCTACACGATAAATCACATGCGATATTTAATGCGCATCTTGTCAGTAAAGCCGGTTAATCGGCTGTAAATCTCATGCGTACTTTCTCATGGAGCAGCATTTACTACACAGAGCCGTTATTCACTGACAAGCTGTGCAAAACCATGATCATATATGATCGTGCACGCACATGATGGAGATTTACCGCTGATTACAGAACCGGTTTTACTGACAAGATGCGCATTAAATATCGCATGAGATTTATCGTGCGGCCCTATTATACAGTAACATTCAAAAGTTTAGGGTAGAGGTCTGCGCGGGACTATTTTTTTAGTCTCGCTCCCGCAAGGTTATATTTCGCACCCACCTGCTCCCGCTATATATTCACTCTTTGTTCACCCACTGTCCGCTTAGAATCATTTTCTTCCCGACCCGACCGTTCCCGCTAAATTTAGATCTCGTTTCCAGAATCTCACATTTAAATTTCCTCTACTGAAAGAAAGAGAGATAGGCTAACAAATAAAAGTGTAGTCTGTACAAAATTGTATGTTAGTTTATTCGTCTTGTCAAGAGTCTTGAATTTATTGACTTTGACTTGAATTTATATGAATTATCTTAAAACGAAATTAGTTTAATATTTTATGCAACACAGTAGGAAAAAAGTATCAGAGAAAATACAAATGTTGTACAAAAATTTTATTTCTTATTTTTATTCACCTTGTCAGGATACATTTCTTTTAACATTTACAACACAATAGGGAAAAGTGTCGCAGAGAGAAAAAAAAAATTAAAATCTAGGTTGTACAAAAATAGCCATTTTTATTCGTCTTGTCAAAATACTAAATTCGTTTGACATTTTTCTGTTAACACAGTAGGAAAAGTTTCGCAGAGAAAAATAAATAAATACGACATCTGTCATTTAAAATTTTAGGCTAGGCAACATATAAACAAAACCGAGTTGAACGTCCTTCAAGGACAGCGCAGCCACACTTTGCTCTATCCTTATTCTGCTCTGTCACTCATCGACAACCTGCCTGTTCTGTCTGAGGGCCGTATATTATATGTGCTGCACACAGACCCCACAAATAAAACGTCTGACGTTAAACCATGTGTGCTGCTCGTGCATAACAGTCCTGAGAGCAGGCTGTACCCTACCGGTGGTCAATAAGAATAGATATGCTGTTCTAAATGGACGTCGGGAACAGGATATTGTTAGACCGCTCGCTCCCGTTCAAATTACACCAGAGTTACCGACCGCTACAGCGTTTTATTCAGGAATTTAATCCCGCGGC
>NW_015505271.1:2767555-2775219 GCF_001515645.1 Sinocyclocheilus grahami | reverse complement strand
CCTCTACTGAAAGAAAGAGAGATAGGCTAACAAATAAAAGTGTAGTCTGTACAAAATTGTATGTTAGTTTATTCGTCTTGTCAAGAGTCTTGAATTTATTGACTTTGACTTGAATTTATATGAATTATCTTAAAACGAAATTAGTTTAATATTTTATGCAACACAGTAGGAAAAAAGTATCAGAGAAAATACAAATGTTGTACAAAAATTTTATTTCTTATTTTTATTCACCAAAAAAAAATTTAAAATCTAGGTTGTACAAAAATAGCCATTTTTATTCGTCTTGTCAAAATACTAAATTCGTTTGACATTTTTCTGTTAACACAGTAGGAAAAGTTTCGCAGAGAAAAATAAATAAATACGACATCTGTCATTTAAAATTTTAGGCTAGGCAACATATAAACAAAACCGAGTTGAACGTCCTTCAAGGACAGCGCAGCCACACTTTGCTCTATCCTTATTCTGCTCTGTCACTCATCGACAACCTGCCTGTTCTGCCCGAGGACCCTATTTACCATCGGTACAGCCTGCTCTGAGCATCGTTATGCACATGCTGCGCACAGTGCCCGCAAATAAAACGCGTGCATAACAGTCCTAAGTGCAGGCTGTACCGGTGGTCAATAAGAATAAAGCGCAGATATGCTGTTCTGAAAAGACGTCGGGAACGGGATATTGTTAGACCGCCCGCTCCTGTTCAAATTACACCAGAGTTACCAACCATACCGCGTTTTATTCAGGAATTTAATCCCGCGGCGCAAAAAATCTGGTCAGGTGACCAGCCACGGGAATGCAGACCTCTAGTTTGGGGTCAGTAAATTAATACTTTTATTCAGCAAGGACACATTAAATTTCTATTTCATGTTTAAAGTTACAAAAGATTTCTATTTCAAATTGAACTTTATATTAATCAAAGAGTTCTGAAAGAGAAGTATCATGGTTTCCATGTGGTTTCCAAATATCAAGCAGCACGGCTGTTTTTAACATTGATAATAATAGTAATTTTTTTCTTGAACACCAAAACAGCATATTAGAATGATTTTTGAGTGATCCCATGGCTGCAAAAATGGCTGCTAAAAAAATTTAGCTTTGCCATCAGGAATAAATTACATTTTGAAGCATATTATAAAAGAAAACAGTTATTTTAAATTGTAATAATATATTTTATATTATAATTGTTTTTATTGTATTTTTGATCAAATAAATGCAGCCTTGGTGAGGCTTACTGACCCCAAACTTTTACACGGTATTAAGAAAATACACTTTTTTCCCCTTTCTTTTTCCAATAAATCATGACCCTTTTCAAGGAATAATCTTAGCATAGCTTATGCTCTGTCAAGAAGATATTACAGTAAACAACTTTTACTTGAAATTTTTCCCTTTAATCATCCCGGCTGTGTGTTTGACAGTGCTGCACTGCATGCTCCACTAAGCTAATGAGCTCTGCAGGGTGATGAAATATAGATATCAGCTTTCCAGTGCCTCACATTCTTTCAGCTTTTCAACATGATGGAGAGACTTGTGAATAATTCATTAGGGCTGATAATCTTGAGTTGGTCACATTTTAAGGTGCAGCACGTGTCCGTATACCACGTACTGCCATAAAACTCACTGTTTTTGGAAGTTGTGCTAAAGTGCCAGTAAACTCCAGCCACAGCTAATAAAGCATTGACCTGTGGCCAGAAAACTGTACACAAAAACTGACACATCTAGATCCTGGAAATTGCTTTTCACCTCATTAAATCTCGAGCCAATTCCTAACCAGGTGTGACTCGATAAAAAGACGAGTGATAAAAGTTCCGTCTTTTCCATGTAATTGCAAGCTTTTGTCCGAACCAACTCCGACAAGTCAGTGCACCATACTAAGTAGCCCCGGCCAACTGTGAAATCTCATTGGTCCATATCTAGCTCCTCCTGTAAATTAAACAGTAGTTTCTAGGTTGTGCTAGTTTTACATTGTACTCAGTCTTATTACCCAGAGCTCTGTGCTTCCATATATGGAGAGTGTGTATCTTCTCAGTACATCCATCTATTGTGCTCAGTATAGATCCTAGTGATCTCACCTTGTAAGTGATCGCCACACATCCACGTCACATCCATTGTTCTTTTCAGCAGCCAGCATGACTTCAGTGCAACTTGATGTGTATATCAGTGAAGTAGGTCATGTGGTTTCTTTTTCCTTTAAATTCATGTTACATTGTTCTCATCCCATATGCTCTGTGTTAATTCTATCCCATTGAAGGTGTGTGCTTGTGTTTTGTGGATGCATGTGTGCGTACATGTGCATGTGACTGTATGTTCTGTATGACTCATATTTTCATTCCTCTCTCCAACTTGATTCCCTTCTTCAGCATTCCTGTTCTCCTCGATCCAGATGAGGAATGCGCCGTCTACTGCCTCTGATCTGTTACAGATTGTACACAGATGTGCATGATGAGTGTGAATGTCCTTTGCTTTCAGTTAAAAGGGACATATCATGGAAAGCAGGATTATTATGGCTATTTTATATATAAAAAAGTGTTCTATGTACACTATTAAACTTTCAGAACTCCCTGATAAGTCACTTAGATGATTCATTGAAAGTTAAAGCCTTATTCCAAAATCTTCATAGTACGGTAATCATGAACTCAGTAGAATTTGTTTTCAACCCTAAAGGGACATGTTGATGGAAAAAAATTTGAGATAGGAGGAAAAGTTATATTTCAGTGCTTGTGTGTTTGCTCTGAAAATGTTTGCATTCTCCCAGAAACGAGAAAATTGTGTTTGCTCGCAAATGTTTTTTGTTTTACCCTTGATACTTTGCTTTTGTTCTCAAACGTTTGCATTGCCCTGAGAAACTGCATTTGTACGCAAACGTTTTGCGTTTCTCAAAGAAACTTTTTGTTCGCTTACACAAGTTTTGCATTCGTTTGCAAAAGTTTTGCGTTCCTTAAAACTACTTTGCATTCACTTGCAAAAGTTTTCTATTCCTCTGAGAAACTTTGCGTTTCCTCGCAAAAGTTTTGCGTTCCTCCATTTGCTCAAAGTTTTCTGTTCTTCGGAGATGCTTTTCATCTGCTTCAAAGAACGCAAAAGTTGTGCAAGCAAATGTTTTTTCTTTTTTTTCATGTTAGCATATCAACATTTATTTATTATTCAGAAATGTATTTCTTATTATTGCAAAGAGATCATCCAGTCTTATCATATTATCATTCAGGACTAATTCTAGTGGTCAGAGAGAGGGTGGGAAAACAAAATCATTACTGATTTTTGCTGCCGAAAATTTTTACTTGTTTTATAATTGGACTTCAGTGAACACAAAATGCTGAAACTGTAGATGGCTCATTTTACCACTCTGTTATGAAAGCACAAAATTCTAGAGTTTACTGAATAAGGATGCGCAAACTACATTTTCAAAACTGACGTGCCAGAATGACTAATCGACCAATCCTCCTTTGGGAGCCCTATGTAATTGTTGGGTTTCAGGTTCAACTAACCCAAATCAGATGTGTTTCTTACGCGGTTTCTTTACACATGATGTGTTTAAAAACAGCTAAACAGGGACCACACGGGTTCAAAAGTTTGCGTGTTAAAAATGCAAACCTTGTGGTACAAGAGGCTGTAATAACTGTGAGGTATTATTTACATTTTGCTTACATTTACATGCTCTTCACACGCTGGTGTCTTTGACTTCCTCTGTCGTGTCTCGTCATGTCATCAGAGCTTGTTTGCACCTGTCTGCATGCTTTGAATTTGGTTTACAAGTTTGAAATCCAAGAGAGGCTGAAAAAGACGTTTTTTTCAGTTTCTGTTTGCTTTCAATTGAATGTCTCTCATTGGTACACACATGAGAGAGCTTTAGTATAATGATCCATCCCTCATGAGCAAAACATGAGTGGTTTGACAGAGGGACCAGAAGTCCAGGTTATGTAAGACTGACTCTTCCTGCAGTGACACGGCACACCTGTGGGATGGGCCTTATGTAACAGTGGAGACTAAAGGCTGATTTATACTTCTGCGTCGGACCTACGCCGTAGCTTACGCATAGACGCACACCCATACGCTGTAGCCTGATGTGCACCTCTCCAAAAATCTAACAGCGCGTCAATTCTACGCAGACCACAAGCACTGTGATTGGTCTGCTAGAACCCCTCCCTCCATATGTACTTGAGTTTTGTGTGTGTTTATGTGCACTTTAATATATTTTAATGTTACACCTTCTTATATAAACAAAGCAAAGAACAAGTGTCTTATCATTTATAATACTACATAGCATTATACAAACTGAAGTGAGATGTAGGCGATTTCATTAAATCGCTTTATTTTGAAGAATTGGTTTACTGTTTTACAGTAACCAGCCAGTGAGCTGCAGTTTGCACCTTTATTTTATCAAGCAAAAGTGGTTGCAAAAAGTCTTACTGGAGCAACTTTTTTTGTGTAATATGAGTCTTGACTGTTTTTTTTTTTTACTTTTGTTTTTTGCGTTTTCTAAAGTGTGTGATTTCTTTTTGCCCATGCATTAGCTCACATGCTCATTCCTAGTTCAGTGTGGACCACTTCTGAAAATAATACATGTATTGGCAATTCTTGAATTTGGCAAAGCTTAGGCTTTAAGGGGTTCAGCTGCCATACAAGACATACAAGTTTAAGATACATCCTTAAGGCATGAATCCCCCAGCCTGGCAATAACCAAATATTTCTTAGCTGCACATATATGCAGAAAATACAACAATTACAAAATAAAGAGAGTGACAGAAATTCAGTCATAATAGTTCTAAGAAGAATCCAAAGCTGTATATGGAGCTGCTAGGAGGTGGAGGTGGGTGCAAATATCTATGCAACAGACTGAAGAGCATGCTTTTGAATGTCTTAAATACGGTTGGTGATTAGAGTAGGTGGAGTAATTGATCAGCCGAGTGTCAGCTGATATGGGAGCGATTAGTGGTCTGCCTGAACTACGCTTGATTTCCGTTCGGGCACTCAAGCTCTATGTGTTTTCCTTCTCAGTGACTTTCAATGTGAAGCTATACAGCAGTTAAGATGTTCTATGTTTCTAGGCCATCGAGTCTGTTTGAGTAAATCTTTGTGTTTTTGCCTATATTTATCATACACCACTGCAAAATTCCTGTCACTCTAGAGGAGCATCTTCTCATCTGCAAAATTTGAGGTATCATTCAAGCAAGTTAATTAGCACACATTTAATAACATATTTTTATTTCAAACTCACTCCATAACGTCAGTCGAGTGTTTGAAATTTTTGTTTTGTTTGAACTTCCTTATGTGATCTGATGTAGCTTCTTATCATAGAATCATTATTTTGTAGTATTATACTGTAATAAAGGTTATCTCAATTACCATTACATTAAAAATAGACTTTATTCTTATATTGTCATGGTCGTGTGTTTATTGTCTTCAATCAGTTACAGTGTTTCTATCTTTATTGAGCTACAGTGATAGCTCGATGCCTTTGTCCATATTTGGGATTTCCTGGAACTTTTTGTTACATCTGTGAGGCATATTTGGTGTTTCCGCACAAGGGTGCCCTCCGGCTTCCAGTATGACTGAAACTTATATTCCGTAAGTGTGCTCACTAATGCTCACACCACCCTATTTTGGGTAAAAATAGGAAAATAATACTTCATAAGTTTTTCTTCAATGTTTTACCACCTCAATAAGTTTTCATTAATGTAAAAATATGCCTCATTGTCTTCTTCAAGCCTTGTTATATAAAAATCTAAAATGTTATGCTTTAAAGTTTTGGCAGTTTTTCCCTGTGGGATCAAAAATGGTATCGAATATCAATTATTTTGATCATATAGAAGTTATAAATTCCAGAAATGCCACCACAAATAGAGTTTAAGTTTGTGGGAAACACTGTCCCTAACACCAAGTTTGAGCAATAGTAATGTCAAAAATTTTAATTTCCATTGATAGCCAGCATTAAAATCCTCATCGGTTTCTAGAAAACCCATAGAAAGTGGTAGGCAGAGTAACCACAAGTGTTTGACTTAAAGGGGCATCACCTAAACAAAAGCCGTGACACCAGATCTTTACCACCACATACACACCACTGATTATTTACATTCTCATAACAAGAGCAACCTAATCATTGTTTTGATATTGAGATGTGAGTCCAGAGAGGACCCATCCTTGTTTATTAAACCCTAATGAGGTCTATGAGGTTTTACACTTTAATGAGCTTACTATCATTTGATACAGTTATGACTAGTGAGTGTCACGTCTCATAATATTATAGCAGTCATCAACCATGATATGAAGTCAGTTGTTAATCTTTATACCACAGTCTCACATTTCGTGGATATTGGGGAGATCAATCTTATTGCAGACCCTTTTATCCACATTGACTTGTGGATATACAGTATATTTGAACAGTCCCCTTGGAGCATCCCGGGGTTCAGTGCCTTCCTCAAGAGCACAGCAGTAATAGCTCATGAGCCATCTCTCAAGTGATTCAAACCTACCTGTTGTGATGTTTAACCACTATGTCACACCAAATTATGTTTTAATACAGCAAATGGGAGTGCTTATTGAGGTTAACCTTATTGAGTTGGCTGGCTCATTTTTGGTTTATTTATTTATTTTCAAATTTGTCAAAAGTAGTGAATAAAAAGAAATTGCTTCATAACGGAGAAGTACCTACTTTGTCTCTTAATTGTGAAAGAGTGGGAGTTTTATCAGCTTTGTTCATGTCGCAGATATCATTAAGGAAGTTGTTACAGTAAAGTTAGGTGTTTTCATTGCAGCACAAGTGACTTAGCAGGCATTTATTGCTTGCCAGGTTGTTCATACAACAGATTATCTTTCCCATGTAATGTGTGGTTAGTGACAACAGCTTTGTAGTGGCTTTTTTTCAGAAGGGCTGTTGGAGCTGTGTGTGTGTTTAATGGATCAATTACCTCCAGTCTGCATTTGTTTTGTGAATCAGGGGTGTTCTGAGTCACCCTGAGTGCATACCATCTGAGAATATGTAGGACACCACTTTAACAGTGCATATCTTTGTGTCTTTGGGTTCATGTGTATGTGAGTTTACTGCCATTGAGTCATAGTGGCTGATTCGTATGTCTTTTGCCCTGTCGAAATGGACCCCATGCAGAGAAGCATTGTTTTTCATCCATATTCTGTTTGATGTTCACAACTAAAGATCTTCAGAACTAAATTGTAATATACAGTGGGTACGGAAAGTATTCAGACCCCCTTAAATTTTTCACTCTTTGTTATATTGCAGCCATTTGCTAAAATCATTTAAGTTAATTTTTTTTCCTCATTAATGTACACACAGCACCCCATATTGACAGAAAAACACAGAATTGTTGACATTTTTGCAGATTTATTAAAAAAGAAAAGCTGAAATATCACATGGTCCTAAGTATTCAGACCCTTTGCTGTGACACTCATATATTTAACTCAGGTGCTGTCCATTTCTTCTGATCATCCTTGAGATGGTTCTACACCTTCATTTGAGTCCAGCTGTGTTTGATTATACTGATTGGACTTGATTAGGAAAGCCACACACCTGTCTATATAAGACCTTACAGCTCACAGTGCATGTCAGAGCAAATGAGAATCATGAGGTCAAAGGAACTACCTGAAGAGCTCAGAGACAGAATTGTGGAAAGGCACAGATCTGGCCAAGGTTACAAAAAAAAAATCTGCTGCACTTAAGGTTC
>NW_015505271.1:2717137-2766808 GCF_001515645.1 Sinocyclocheilus grahami | reverse complement strand
TGATTGTTCTTGAATGGCCCAGCCAGAGCCCTGACTTAAACCCAATTGAGCATCTCTGGAGAGACCTAAAAATGGCTGTCCAACATCGTTTACCATCCAACCTGACAGAACTGGAGAGGATCTGCAAGGAGGAATGGCAGAGGATCCCCAAATCCAGGTGTGAAAAACTTGTTGCATCTTTCCCAAAAAGACTCATGGCTGTATTAGATCAAAAGGGTGCTTCTACTAAATACTGAGCAAAGGGTCTGAATACTTAGGACCATGTGATATTTCAGTTTTTCTTTTTTAATAAATCTGCAAAAATGTCAACAATTCTGTGTTTTTCTGTCAATATGGGGTGCTGTGTGTACATTAATGAGGAAAAAAAATTTACTTAAATGATTTTAGCAAATGGCTGCAATTTAACAAAGAGTTAAAAATGTAAGGGGGTCTGAATACTTTCCGTACCCACTGTATATAGTAGAAACTTTAGTTTGTACACAGCAGTTTCAGAGTTCATGTTTGAGGTATGACTGTGTGTAATTTGTTGTAAAACTAAACTTCAAAGTCTTTTCAGGGAATAATAACCATAGACTTTGTTACATATAAATGTAAAACCACTTTTTTTAAAAACCCATTAGGACTTCCCGAGGAAGCCCATGGCCTTCTGCATTTCCCTACAACCTAATGTGATGCCTGAATAACCCTATAGGTTTGTCCAGTCATGCTGTGCCACAGTGGTTTTGTGGACTGCCAGTTGGACTTGTGCTGTAGCTCCAGACGTGTGTTTGTGTGTGTCATGTGGAGTAAGTTTGGAAGTCTTCCTCCGCTTCAACTGTGTAATATGTACCTGAGTAGTTTTGGTTCACAATTTGCTTTGAAAGGGAAATGATTTTCAGTTTGCTGACTAAATAACTAACTGTTTAGTCTGGGATGCTAAGTCTATCTTTGTGATCAGACATATCTAGCTCAGTCAAACGTGACCTGTAGCCCATCAGCAGTTGGTGTGTGTGTGTGGTACTAGTGGAAAGGTCAGTCTGTTCAGGGTCACACTCGGGTAATGGATGTGCCTTTATCCGTACTCATTTTCCATGGCATGCTGGCGGATATCAGGGACAGATGCCTTGGCAACAAGCCCAGGGTAAATAAAGGACAGGAGGAGGCCATCAAATCTGCCTCCAGGCACCGTACAATATGAAGGATAACAGTGTGGAAACAGGCGGGTAAAACCTCACAGTCAAGAGCTTTATCTAGTGAGACAGACACAATAGTGCTTGTTTTTTGATTGCTGTCTCCATATTAGGGGCCGGATAATGTTCCTAAAGAATTGTCACCTGTGTCTGGATATAAAAATTACTTTGAATTTCATTATGACCCATGGAGAGATGTCTGATAAAGGTGGTGGGGAAGATGCCCTACCTAAGAACATTTACTATTGTACAATATTTAGATATCTGTTTTTTGCACGTGTAGTATGATTATGCATGATCCAGTATATTATAGTACATATAAGAGAAAATAAATGTAACTGGTATAGCCCAAAAGTGAAAATCAAGAAAAGGGCCCTATCACTGAAAAAAAACCCTCCCTGATAAATTTACAGAAGGCCGATCTTATCAATTTTGCAGAATATATAAAATATATTCAATATAAATTTTAAGGAATTATCTAAAATGAATACTCAGTTGATACCCTGGTCAAAATTGCCCCAGAACACACACACACACACACACAAAATAACAATGTACAATTTTGACTTATTAAATACTTTTATTTTGATAGTCTTAAAACATTTCCAAACTATGGATTTTTATGGTCCAATATGGATTTGAATGCAATAGAAGGATTAATGTAAAACCTTGGTTGTATAATCTGTGTAAATGTATGCATTTTGACAATTTAGTGTCTGTGAATTATATAAAGGCCTATATTTTTATTTAAGGGCTGACAACAGGCTATGAATTGATTCTACTCAGTTAAACTATGTTTCAGTGAATAATGAAAATTTTGATATGTACATTTAATACATGGGATTATTAAAAATAACTCTAGAACACATCACTGGCCTCAAACTTAAGCTTTTTCACTTCAAAGTTAACACAATTTTTCTTACTGTATAAACTGTAATTAATATTTTGAGTTAACTAACAAATAGACATAACTTTTACCATCCACCAAGAGTTTATGAATGTGGTTGGGGATGTAAGAGAGCGGTGCAGTGCAAAAGAGCTGCAGGAATGGAGGATGATGAAAAGGAACATAACAGAAAGCGAAGGGAGAACATATTGACCCACTTTCATCAAAGAGGTCTGCAGAGATGAAAGAATGAGAATGGTTCCTTTGGCATTTCATACTGTACAGTCTCTTTTACGTCTTCTGCTGCCACAGTCTAGCTTCATTTGAGACTGAAAGCTCAGCTGTGTTCTAGTATGTTTCTTAATGCTCTCATTTCCTGTGCAAAGTCCTGTTGTTTCACAAAGATGGGACTGTTGTGGTGAAGAGCGATTAGTCCCAGTGAATAGACTGCACAAAAGTGTTCAGCATCTCTGGCCAAACTTTCGCAATGATCTGCAACCCTGTGAACTTTCTGAAAAATCATCCAAAATGACGATATTGGCCATTTGTTAATCATCATAGAGTTCATTGTTTTGTTTGTTTTATCTGTGGTCTCCTCAGTAATGTTTCACTGGCCGCCTCATAAAGATTGATAATAATGCTGATAACTAATTCTCTCTCTGTTTCTCTCCACAGGCAGGAGGTTCAGGAGAACTGTGTTCGCTGGCGAAAGAAGTTCTCTTTTGTGTGTAAGATGAGTGCCAGTCCTGCCACTGGGGTCTTGGACCCCTGCATCTGCCGAGTGTCTGTGCGTAAGGTTAGTCTTACTCACACGCACATAGATTTCATCTTAATCCTGTAACGCGCATCTCAACAACACAACCATTATAATATATCAAAGAACTCTCTTTTCAGCCCTGCGAAAATAATATTAATAGCTTGTTTTAATCTGAAGTGATAAATAATATTTTCAAAGCATGTTTAAAGGGTGTGTAGCTATGGACACCTTTGGCCCTGTGAACTGTGGAGGAAATTACTTCTTTTTTTGGTGTAAAAAAAATGCCAGACTTCGATGTCTTGCTAAAGTTAACTTCAAAGCTATTTTATGTATTATACATACACAGTTAAATAACATTTTCACACTTTTTTTGCACAAAAATTTAAGACACACAATAAAAATATTGTGCTACCTTTGATTTTTTTTTTATTTTTTACACACCACATGGGTTGTATTGTGTTCACTGACACTTGCTTCAGGCTTTGTTTAGAATACCATCAAAAACATGATTTTTAAATACAATTAAAAGATCTGGGTCTAGGACAAGGGTGAAACAATAACATTTAACAAAGGCAATAAAGATTAAAGGGGTCATATGATGCTGCTAAAAATAACATTATTTGGTGTAATGAAATGTTTATGCGGTTTAAAGTAAAAGAAAAACACATTATTTTCCACATACTGTACATTATTGTTTCTCCTCTATGCCCTGCCTTTTTGAAACGCGTCGATTTTTACAAAGCTCATCGGTCTGAAAAAGCGAGGTGTGATCTGATTGGCCAGCTATCCAGTGCGTTGTGATTGGCCGAATACCTCAAGCGTGAGACGGAAATGTTACGCCCCTCACATACTGTTGATGCCGTGTCCCGGCCGGAGCGACGACACAAAAACATTAAAACCCATTACAAACGAGGCATTTGTTGCATCCAGTGGGGACATAATTACTGATTATAATGACTTATACTGTTTGTTTACGCGTTGCATTGCATCGCATCGTGCCGCGTAAACATAAAAACTGTCTGCATTTGTGATGGGAGAAATGACAAACAACAAATGCTATTCCACACTGCCCAAAACTCGCGTTTGAATCATCAGTGGCAAATGATAAAAGAAAATGTACTTACGTGAGTCAGTATTTTAGTCTAACGTTACTCTCCCAGGATCAGTAAACAGTCCTCCATAAAATGTGCCGGCGATCCACAGCACTAAGTTGAAGTATTCCCTCAGCGACCAGCACAGATCAGCATGACGAAGCGGATATCGTCCTCTTTTGGAAGACCAAACAAAGTAGTTTCGCTTTCACAACGAAGCACACAGCGTCTTCAGGACATGGCGGCAGCGGCAACAATACTACAGCGAGAATAAAAGTTACACCTTTTTTCTTTGCGTGAACATTTGGGCGGCATTATGCAAATCTTCCCACATAGTGAGGTAGATATGTGGGGGCGTGTTCAAACGAGCCGTTTTAGGTAGGCGTGGCTGACTCTGAACTTTTATAAAGAATATATCTTTGGATTTGAGACTTTAGTCTTTGCAAATGTACAGATCTTCTTTATGCACCAAGAGCTTGTAACACTCCAAAGAGAAAGGAAAAAATTAAATTGCGTCATATGACCCCTTTAACCATTAGATATAGTTTCCAAACTATTTTAATATGACCTTCTTACAATTGAAATCTGTTAGTTTAAATAAAAATAAAAATGCCCATGGGACATAAAAGTGCCCACAGTTGAAAAAACACCCTTATCCAGCTTAACAGTCAGATTATGGAGGTATGGAGTTCACATGTTTGGTTTACTCCATACAGGATATCTGCTGTCTCATGGTTTCCTTCGCTCTCTTTACCCTTCACTCCTTTTGCCTCGTAGCGTCACCACACCAATAGCAAACATTGCATAACAAATAATCTCTCTCTTTCTCTTTTTCCCTGCAGGAACTTAAAGGTGGAAAGGCTTTTTCAAAGGTAAGAGCTCATCCCTCATCCCTTTTTTCTCACTCTCCATGTAATTGTTTCTTCCTCACGTACTGTCTCTATTACACATTTTTTCTCACACTCTGTAATTACAAAAGGTCAGTTTTTTTTCCCTTGGGCCTTTATATGTTTACAAACACAAATCTCTTGTGAGTCACATGCTTATACACAAGTATACATACTGTACTACATGACACGCAGGGCACCACATGTGCAGGAAATACTGCATAAATAAAATGGGTGTAATGCTGTGGGAGGTTAGAGTTAGGGATTCAGTCATCTGGTCTGGGCCTGTCAGACATGTGTTTCCACACCTTGAGAATCTCTAAACCACATAGTTATCATTGCTTGTACCACCCTGCGTTAATTGTACAATACATTCAAGCAGTAACTGATAATAGACAAAAAACTGAACACATATTTTCAGTAATACAGGAAAGCCTGACACCGGCCATCCCTCTTGTATCAACAAACAAAGGATGTGAGACATTCCTTAAACAGGTAAAGGCCCTCAGTGTGATTACATATAAAAAGGTGTTTTATATATATATATATATATATATGGCAAAGCTGAATTTTCAGCAGTCATTACTTTAGTCTTCAGCATCACATTGAACTCTCATATGCTGATTTTGTGCTAAAGAAACATTTCTTATTATTACCAATGTTTAAAACCGCTGTGCTGCTTAATTTTTATAACATTGTACATTTCTTTTTACAGACACTTCATCAACATTGGTAATAGTAAGAAATGTCTCTTTAGCACCAAATCAGCATATAAAAATGATTTATGAAGGACCATGTGAAGCTGAAGACTAGAGTAATGGCTGCTGAAAATTCATCTTTGCCATCACAGGAATAAAATACATTTTTATTGTGAAATGTGTAATATTTCACTAGTATGGATATATATGTGTGTGTCAATTATATATATGCATATATTTTTGATGTATACATTTAGATTAAAAAAATTAAATAATAAAAAAAAACCTTGGAATGTTTACAGTTAGTGTGAAGAAGTATGACACTCATAGGGCCCGATCAGACAGAACACGTTTTGCGCACTGTTTATGCGCCCCGGGCGCCTCGTGTTTTAGTCGACTGCTGTGCCTCGTGGTTTTGTAGGAGCGATCTTAGCACATGAAGTTTAAAAAAAAAATCAACTCTGAGCAGAAAAGCGCCCGACATCATTCGTGTTTTTTTTCCCCATTGTCCAATCGAATGAATGGAGAGGCGGGCCTTCCGTTGTGGTGACGGAAGTTTACGGTTGCTTGGAACGTCCGGAGACTGCAATGATGGAGGAGAAACTTGTGGTGGCTGTCACGGGTTACCCGGAGCTGTATTTTGTTCTTAAGTTTCTGCTAATATGACTGTTTACTTAACAGCAAACCAAAGATTCTAGCGGTGACAGACACACCAGAAGGTGCGGTGCGCCTTGCGTTTTCATACCTGAAAAACATGTTCTCTCTGATCGGGGCCATAGTCATATTGTGATGCTGCTGGTTCAGGTCATCATGGCCAAATTACTGCAGAGAAAGACATGTTTAGCATGTTTGTGTTTGTAATGAGTTACAGGAGGATGTTTTGTTTGGGAGTGTACATCCGTGTCCTTTTCTCTTCATTTACTGATCCCTTACATCCTGAACGGGAGAACCGTGTCAGAACTGTGTGCTGGCGCAGCAGAAGCAGGGAACGAGAGAGGTCAAATCTATGGACTGTAACCAGGAATAAGCGAGAAACATAGGAAGGAGGAGGGGGTGCATGTGACCTTTAAGATGAATTAAAGGGAGCCTTTGCTGTGGCAAATATTTGAATGCTACAGTACATTGACAGTAATCTTATCAGTTAATACGTGTCATTGAACTGAAATGAGTTATTTTAATTGATCAAATTTATGTTATTTGTGAATCCTGAAATCACATGCTAATTGTCAGTCTCAAAAAGAGCACAGAAAACCAAGGTTGTCTGGAATAAACCACATAAACCTTTTAAGGACAGTCACAGGAGTCATTTCTAGAAAGGACAGAGGAAACGGTTTGTGCTAAAGGCAGCAGTGGAAAAGCAAATATAGATAAGGAAGGCCACAGACGCATGCACAGATCTGTGAGAAGATGTGAAAATACCCTAATGTTTCGGTTTCTCCTGCTTTTTATTGTCTCCTTTTTCAAGCAGGTGTATAGTTTGCAGGTTAGAGACCAGAGACTAAACTGTACACCCAGGGTTCATTTAGTGCACTAAATACTGCACTAAATGATTTAAAATGAGCAAACTATTGGTCATTTAGCTTATTAGAAACTAACATAATTGCAAGAAGAATAGTCTGACGAATAAAATATACAAGCATTTGTATTCCTCTAGAGGTTTATGATATGATATAATGTGAATTATTACTTGCATTAATCCATGGAAACTAATTAATGTTTTTTTAAGATTAATATATGATGATATTCTATTCTTATGGGTACACAAAGATGTATTAACATTGATACAAAATTCTGTTCATGGGCAGTAAAAAATATTTTTCAAAAATATTTATGGTGGGTTCTTCTTTCTCTCACTGAGGTGAGATAATAAAACATATCATTCTGTGTGTGTCTGTGCATTTGTCCCTTTATCCCTTGCTGTAATATCACACATCAATGATTTTTAAAGGCCAGCTGGTCACGTGCATCAGTGCTGAATGTATGGGGTATTCATCCAATAAAGGAAATGGAAAGAATTATATCAGCTACCGTTATATCATTAACCAAGGTTAATAGAATTTTTCGAGCAAGAACACACTGCTGAGAAAGAAGAGTGAGAGAGGGAGACAAATGTATGAAAAAAGCAACAAGAATGCTTGCTGGTAGTGTTGGAGAAACCTTTATCGAGTGAGAAACAGAGAAGAGATTTCATGCATGACTGACTCTGCCAACTTCACATGCCTGTAGTTATATAAGAGAGCCCTTAAGAGTTAACCCTTTGCTTTCCTTTTCCCTAAACTAGCTTTCAAGGTTCTTGACAAACTGCTCTTTTTGTATTTATCTTTTTTTACTCTAAATAAAATGTACCTTGAATAAATAAGGCTAGATGTTAAAAAATAAAGATAAATAGGAAATGGATTTATGGCCTGTCCTGCTCATAAAGCTAATGGTATAACTGGGAAAACTGGAGAATTTACTCAAAAACCTGTTTGGAAAAGTTTAGAGCTATCGTTTTTTGTATGGCTGAACTGATGATAAAGTCTTATTTATTCTCCTCTCTCATCTCCAGCTGGGCTTTGCTGACCTCAACTTGGCGGAGTTTGCTGGTTCAGGCTCCACTGTTCGCTGCTGTATACTAGAGGGCTACGACACCAAGAACACTCGGCAGGACAACTCCATACTCAAGGTGAGTGTGTCTCTGTGTAAATGCTTGTGCATGTGGAGGTAGGCCCTGTCCATCTCTCATCTCATTTTTGGACTGACAGTACACACGTCCGTTTTGAACAGCCTTGGTCAGTCCAACCAAAAGCTCAAACACTGTCTGTTTTCATCTATTAAGGCCAGGAACCTATTTTTGTGCATTAATCTTAGCATCTTTTATTAGAATATTTGCCCTCAATACAAACGCTGTCATCTAGAGTTTCTACACTGTGTGGGTGACATGTGACTGGTCAAACCCTCTCATCAACCCACAGTCAGTCCCTGTAATGACTGACTTGACTCACTGTCTTGTAGACTTGTCAGGAGGAAAAATATGAAGGGAAAAAGACAACATTTAAAGTGAAAAATTTAAGGGGGTCTGAATACTTTCCGTACCCACTGTATTTTTGTAATTTTGACTCGTTTTAATCTAGATTTCATGTGTTTGGATTTTACTATCCAAATGCATTTTGTTATGAGACAGATTTGGTTTTACATTTCACCTTTTATTTTGTAATATCTTCATCTTTCTTCCCAGGTCACTATTGGTATGACACTTCTCTCTGGAGATCCCTGCTTTAAAATGTGAGTGTGTTACTGAATTTTCTATTTCTTAAAGGGGGCAGCAGATGCCCATTTTCCACAGGTTGGTATGATTCTTTAGGGTCTTCATGAAATGTCTGCCAAATACTTTGGTTCAAATTTCTCAATGGTCGTGTAAAACAACACCCTTTTTACCTTGTCAAAAATAGCTCTGTTCACAGCGACCCATTTCAGTGCATGTCTCTTTAAATGATAATGAGCTACTGCTCACCCCGCCCCTCTCTTCTGTTTTTTGTGTATATGGTGGCGCCTTACCATCAAAAACAAAACTAATTCACTGTGTCCTCAGTGGCTCTCATGTCGGGAGAAAATGAAGAATCTTATTTTCAATTTACATCCAACTGCAAAACACCTGCATTGCTTGCGAGACATTGTTCTTGCTACAGCTGCTCGAGCGCGGAGAAAGTGGCGGACAGCATACGACTGGCTGAGGGGAGAAATATGCTAATACGGGACGGTCCGTCAGACAGTCCGACATTTATAAGCAAACACCATGTAAAAGTGAATTTTGCATCCGATGTCCCCATCAAATTTTTTTTATGGTTTTCAACCCCGTTAGGGCCCCTCAGCAAACTTCAAATGGGGCCTCAAGATGATTTAAAATAAGACAAACCAAGATTGGAAATAAGCTAAAACAACTAAAAGTAATGTATTTTTTTCACCCCATCAACAGCTATTTTTATCTTTGAAGAACCGGGTTTTGAGTGTAAATTTTAAATGTGTGATTTCTATCCCTGGAAAAGGTCATGTAAATTACTAAACCCTTATAAAGAACATATTTTTTCTAGTTATGCCAAGTTCTTGACTATTTTATCAGGTAAAAATTCTTAACGTTAATTCTTATAAATTAAATCATGAGTGAATGAAAAATGCCATGTCAATTCTTTGTTAAAATAAGTGGGATTCAGCTATTAAAACGTCTGGAGTTCTTATTTTAACTATAATTGTTTTAGTTTTTTAAATCTATGGACACTACTAATTTCTGTAAATGAAAATAAATGTGGTTGTGGACAATGAGGGGCCTTGGTGTAAAGAAAGTACACTGTGCTTAGAAACTGTTGTTTAGTTATCTTGATCCATGCTCAGTATAGGTCCCCTCTTGTTTACATTTGTAGTCAATGTGTAAGTATAAATTATTGAGAGAACACATGCTCTTATTGCTCGCTGATGACATCTAAACTTGCTTTCTCCATCTCCTCAGGCCTGTGAGCACAGCTAAGACCATTGCCATGGCTGGGCAGGACCCCTCTCTGCAGCTGGACCGCAAGGGAGAGGGCACCGCTGACCACTCTGCACCGCCCCACGGTGGCAGCACTCGCCGATCAGTCAAGAGCAGACCCTGTGTGAACAACTCTGGTATAACCAGCACACCTACAGTAGACCATCTCTGAAATGATGAAATTTGGAGAATGTTAACAAGTAGATAAATGCTTTACACATTTACAATTGTATTAAAAATGCACAGTATTTTATGATGACTTGGTAAGGACTTGGTATATTGTTTTTGTTATATATTTAGGGCTTTCTAAATTAATGGTGCTAACCTGAGGTTGTTTGTTCTTAGGAGGACTTCAGGAGGGATTGGAGGAGAACCTGTCCAGTCCAGATGAAGTGTTTCACACGGGACACTCTCGCAACTCCAGCTTTGCCAGCCAACAGAGCAAAATCTCAGGTGGGACTCAGGGCACGATCAAAAGAGCATCAGGTACAGATTATAGCTGATTACAGTATAAAAAAACAACAACTTCAAACTACTATCTTAATTGTATTTTTATTTTCAAAAACATAAAATTTACATGTAATCATTTAGATTTACAACTGAATAAAATCTTAATCAATTTACAATATGATACAGGAGACAAGATTTATACAGAGATTTTTGTGTTCTAAAATCACAAACATTTATTGAGAGAAAATTTCACTTCAGAAAAGTGAGTGTACTTTTTCATTTGCATACACTACCATTCAGATGTTTGAGGGTCGGTGAGAGATTTTTTAAATGTTTTTAAAAGAAAGATGTTATTCTCACCAAAAATACAGAAAACTGTAATTTTAAATTGTAATAATATTTCTTAATATTACGGTTTTTACTATTTAAAATCTTTTCAAATGAATTTATTTCTGTGTAAAGAACAGCGTTTATTTGAAATAGAAATCGTTTGTAGCATTAAGAATGTCTTTACTGTCACTTTCTTTTTACCAATTTAATGCATCCTTGTCTGAATATTAATTTCTTTCAAAAACCTTTGAACTGTAGTGGGTTGAAAAGTTAAAGTAAAAAATGTAATTCTTACATTCCTTTGAACAAATTATTTTTTTCTTTCACTACACTGCTGATTATAATCACAAGAGCTGCTACTCACCCTTAGTCTTGTGGGATGTGCTTGTCCTCCACGCAGGCTACAGTACAGAGCACTCTCACTCCTCCAGCCTGACAGATCTGTCCCAGCACCGGCGGAACACCTCCACCAGCAGCAGCAACACGTCAGGAGGGACGTCTACGACTATTGAGAGCCCCGTAGAGCCAGAGAAAGAGCTTGTAAAACCAGAGAGACCCCCACGTCCTCCACGACCTGCTCTGCCCCCAAACAGACCCTCAAGGTGCGGAGTCACTGGCAACATCAAGATACTAAATGACTTTGTTGTCTTATGTTAATCTGCACAAGAAGAAATGGCATGTATTTAAAACCCGAAGTATAACATGACTGAGTTGATTTGAAAGATAAGAAGTATCTATTCTGTATATCTACACAGGAGAAAGAAGGACTCTGTGGAGAACCATCCCACATGGGTGGACGACACGCGCATTGATGCAGATGATATTGTGGAGAAGATTGTGCAGAGTCAGAACTTTGCGGATTTTAGCAACAATGAAGGTGTGTTGAGAAAACATTTGGATGTATTAACTATTTAGCACCATTAGTTCCTCTTAAGCTTATTTTAATTCAACACTTTGATTACTGGTACATATATGTGAGGGTTTTCCCCTCTTGTGAAGCCTTCACTTCTCTGAAGCTGATCATTCTGCCACTCTTTCTCTCACAGACAGCAATTTAACACTGTTCGTCAGTAGGGATGGTACCACAGCATTAAGTGGCATCCAGCTTGTCAACAGGTAAACTGGTGCTCTCTTTTATATGCCGTTTAATTTAGTGTTCCGGTTATAAATGTAAGAAGTATGAATATAATTATTCATTCGTTTATTACACTGAAAAAAAGAAATTGGTGTAGAAACAATTTTCACTCAAAAATGGCTAGTAAATATCACAAACAATTACAACCTTGAATTAAATGTAAAAATTTGAAGCAGATCAACTGAAGTATTGTCCTGTAAAACATACTCCAATAATCTTTGTTTTATTTATGACTTCTACTAAAAATTATATATTTTTTACAGTGTACTTGTACTACCATTCAAAAGTTTGGGGTCTGTAAGATTTGAAAACATTAAAAAAAACTCTGTTTTCATCTTATGCACACCAAGGCTGAATTAAAAAAATGCAGTAAATACAGTTATATTATGAAATATTCTTGCTATTTAAAAAGAACTGTTTTCTGTTTTAACATGTTTTAAATGTAATTCATTCCTGAGTTTCCAGTAGTGTATTTTGTATTTTACTGTTATAATATCATGTGTTCTTTTACTCTTTGGCAGGGTGTCTGCGGGTGTTTTTGAACCGGTGGTGATTGAGAGCCATTAGATCTCCGAGGCCACAGCAGTCACTCTCTCACACAGCCAATTTTTATTTTGAAATGATGGCGAGAGCAAGACAGAGACTGGATGTGAGAGTGGGCACCTGACGTCACAACTTGCTCCTCTTATGGGTCTGACATATTACTCGCCTATTACAACTGTAACACCCTAATCATGCATTACATTTGCTGAAAAAACAGTGGTGGGGATGTTCATTGTTCTATGATTAAGAATGAATTAATCATAAATATTTTACAGCGGATTCTGAGAATACAAACTACTTGAAATGCCTTAAGAAATGAGGCAAGATGGGAGCTTCAGTCTAACACTGTGAAATATGAGGGCAGTCCAAGTGTTTTCGAAAGAAAATTCAGTTCAATGTTATATTAAAATTTTAGCAGCTTTTCAGATATTATTTAATGTTTTGAGGTGGGATGATTTAATGTCTTATATTTCTTTATGATTCATTTCACACCCCTATTATATACAGTACAAACCACTGAAATCCACCTGCCCTTGGGTACATTCTAATAATTCAGTTTAGTCAGTAACCAGCCCATTAGCCTGTGATAAACATGGAATAATATGCATGAAATAATGTATGGCTGGCCATACAAATATGTCTGAGAAAGAAAACAGTTAAGCCATTCCCCCATATAACCACTTTCAGTATATGAGCACTTGTGCTTGTTTCTCAGAGGTGGGCAATAGTTTGCTTACATATGTTCCTGCTGGACTGGTGAACATGAAATACATAAATATACTGTACTGCCCCCCTCTCTTTCTCTTTCTCTTTCATTCTCTTTCTCTTTTAGTAAGTAAAATTCCCAGTGTGTTTCTAACTTTGTCTGTCAGTATTCTTATCTTTCACTTTGCTGCTGATTTCAGCTTTGAATATTCATGTGACTATGAGTTTTGGCTCTGACGGCACTGCCAAGCCATTTGTGGCAATCTCTCACTAGGGTCTTGACGGTATCAAAATGCCATAGCCCAGTGAGATCCTACATTGTGCAGCTAAAATATTAAGATTTGGAGAATCCTTGTTGTAAAATGCAGCTGAATAATTGCATTGTTTGTAGGGCTAGATCAGAGACAGTGACTCATAGTCACATGTCTGTCCTTGGCAATAGGAAACTGTACAACAGGCATGACAGTGAAACGGAGAGAACGGAAAGCCTAGTTTTCAGTGTTTCTCTGTCATGCACTGCTTGTTTGTCATCTATTTAGCTATTCATGATCTTTGTCATGGAGATGAATCTTTCTCAGTTGATCTGAGAGCATTCACCACATTCAAGTCTTGACATTGTGGATTATATTCCCTTTTTTTGTCAGTTGAGAGAAAAGTGCAATGTGGGCCCGTTGTTTTGTAAAAGCCCATTTTAATGAGTTCTTTCAGGGAAATTAGCCCTAAAATATTTCACCTGTCCGGTAGCTTAAAATTACACGTTTAAACAGAATCACTGTTCTCTGTGCTTGTTTGTCATCTATTTAGCTATTCATGATCTTTGTCATGGAGATGAATCTTTCTCAGTTGATCTGAGAGCATTCACCACATTCAAGTCTTGACATTGTGGGTTATATTCCCTTTTTTTGTCAGTTGAGAGAAAAGTGCAATGTGGGCCCGTTGTTTTGTAAAAGCCCATTTTAATGAGTTCTTTCAGGGAAATTAGCCCTAAAATATTTCACCTGTCCGGTAGCTTAAAATTACACGTTTAAACAGAATCACTGTTCTCTAGTACACTGCAGAGGTGAGGGTATTTGTGTTTTGAAAGTGTTTTAAATTAACATGAATTTTCTTGTTATTCATGCCATTTAAAGCGAAAAAATGAGTCTGTGGCATGATCCAGCTGCTTCTCTGCAGGATTAGTACACCTGGGAATTAAAAGTAACACTAACTTTTAAAGGGCAAAATATACAGTATGATAGTTATGTGGCCTGATAAAGCCCAGTGTTCTGGATCTTTCTGCTTAGCTAGTATAAAGGGATCCTCTGAAGACACTGAAAAACATATCTAATTGTTCTTGTTGTTTAGTCTTTGTCTTTCTTCTACTCTTACACAAAAAAGCGATTCGCAACTAAGAACAATAACTTTATCCTGTTGTTTTTGTATTTTCGAGCCAGCAGGCTGTTTCACTGGAATCTGTTTCAGGGGGATTTTTCCCCCTCAACCTTGATGTCAAATAATTCTTTAATGTCTAACATTTGTGGTGAAATAATGTCCATCAGTGGTTCTTGTTCTTTCTCTCTTCTCTCTCTTTCTCTTACAAACACTTTTGTAATGTTTTTAGTCAGATGCAGAAGAGAATATATATATATATATATATACTTGATTTAAGATGCTGTTGCAGGGAGCAGACTGGGGTCTCTATGCAAAAGATGCAAGCAAGGGATGACGTCATTTATAGTTTTTGTAGATTTCAGTAATCTGGAGCTCTTGTTCTCTTTAAAAATACGTTTTGATCAATGCACGCACGTTCATTTATTTAAATTGTTCATGTTATATTAACATTTTAAAGAAAAGAATTAAAAGGACAAAATAAAATCCAACATTTAGCTTATATATATATATATATTATAAATGTGTATATAAAACTGATTAGTTATGAGTTTGATTTAAATATGTCAATCTAAGGATTAACTGTATTGAGCAGCACAGGCTCCAGGATACTGAAACCTCAGATGATAAATATGTAAAGTTCACTACAACCGTACTTAAATTCTGAAGACTAACTAATGTCACGCACATTCTCCAGAATGTTTCTCTTCATGTCTCCTTTACTGTCATAAATGATGAAAGCTATGCACTTACAGAAAGCTTTCCATGAGAACGTCCATATTAATGACAGCAACGTACATAAAGTAAAATATATTCCGGAGATTTCTTTAAAAATATATAACATATAGTATATAAATGAGTTTACCACTAAAGTACTATGGAAATGAATGTATTTTTCTGATTGTGACAAATATTTATATATTAAGATCACACATAAGCAGTGTGGTGTTGCTCCAAAGGTTTCTCGTCTTATGTTTAGTTTCATGCATGGAGAGGATACTTTCGAATGATGGACCAGAATTACATTTCTACACTCAAATGTGAATGTTTCTTTCTTTAATGTAACTGTCAGGTGAGATTATCTGTATGTATTGTTTTGGGGAAATAAAGATAATGTTGGGTATCATAATAAATAATAATCTTTGTTGTGTGATTTATTTAACAACATCCAGCTATTAACTCACCATGATGAATGATTTACTTTTGATGTATGTTTTTTTTTATTGACAGTACATGGAATATGTGCTAATATTTCATATTTATTTTTAGTAATATAAATGTTTAGCTTTCCATGAGAACGTCCATATTAATGACAGCAACGTACATAAAGTAAAATATATTCCGGAGATTTCTTTAAAAATATATAACATATAGTATATAAATGAGTTTACCACTAAAGTACTATGGAAATGAATGTATTTTTCTGATTGTGACAAATATTTATATATTAAGATCACACATAAGCAGTGTGGTGTTGCTCCAAAGGTTTCTCGTCTTATGTTTAGTTTCATGCATGGAGAGGATACTTTCGAATGATGGACCAGAATTACATTTCTACACTCAAATGTGAATGTTTCTTTCTTTAATGTAACTGTCAGGTGAGATTATCTGTATGTATTGTTTTGGGGAAATAAAGATAATGTTGGGTATCATAATAAATAATAATCTTTGTTGTGTGATTTATTTAACAACATCCAGCTATTAACTCACCATGATGAATGATTTACTTTTGATGTATGTTTTTTTTTTATTGACAGTACATGGAATATGTGCTAATATTTCATATTTATTTTTAGTAATATAAATGTTGAATAAATATACAGTTTGAAACAGGACAATTGGGCATAGTAGTAATAATAATAAAGGATTAAATTGGCTGTAGTAATGAAGCTGAGACTAAATATAATAGGTCTATAAACATTTTGTTTAATCTTTGAGATATTCTTAACTTAGTTTACTAAACTTGGTTCCTTTAACTTAGTATATTTGATATGTAGATATTCTGTGGGTGCTATATATCAAATTAAACAAGATAACCAGATGATACCAGTTGTTTAATTTAACATCAGTTATATTTTTAAATAGTCTTGAAACTGCTTCTGTGACCTGCAGGAGGATGGTGCTCTTTTATGATTTCACTGCTGTAACTCGGCTATCCTCGCTTTCTGCTACAAAAAAAGAGATCATATTTTAATATGAGATGTGCATTTAGCGCGGCTTCTAACCAGAATCTGTCTTTGAGCGCCCTCGTGTGCTGGAACATTTAGAGATAAAAAAAACTACAATTCCTAGCACGACTTCCGTTGTTAGTCGGAAGTACATTTCAAAATCGTCTATTGGGACATTTTGGTTGCATGCGGAAGTGAGTGACACGTTCATAATGGTAAGATGATCTGAAATAGACGTGGAAGTGTTATGTTTTTTGTCGTTTGTTTGTATATGTATTAATATTACGCTTGTTTGTAGGTCGCCGCGTTGTTCCTAGTTGCTAACTGTCTATAGTTTATATGATTAATTCGCTGCACAAGAATTTCACACTGTACAGTCCGTAATTAGACGACATAAATAATTCACTAATAAAAAAAATAGTTCTGATTTATTCATTTAAATGTATTTCTTAAAAAGTATTTATTTGTTCATGATAGCTAATGTAATTAATAATTTGACCTCCCACGGAGAGACATAAGACCCTTCATAAACACACCACGAGTGTGTATGTTTGCAAGAAAAAATTGACTTAAAAACACATCAGTTGTTTATTTCAGACAACATATGAATTCCTCAAAATTAAATATTTATTTTATTTGTTTTAAAATATGTTTATTATTGTATGTTTACATTTTATTTTAAATGAATGAGACATATTAAATGTAATTTGCACTTATTTGTAGTTTGATAAAAACAATTTATTTTCAGGCAACCGGAGCAGATCAAGCTGTTGGTTTTGGACTTGTTGGTTTTAGTCTGTTACTGTTTACGTATTACACCATTTGGGTCATAGTATTGGTAAGTGGTGTTTAATGCTTAAATTTTAACAACATTTAAATCATAGAAATTTGTTTTGCAGTTTTCCAAATTGATATGACACCCATAACATGCCTTGTTTAATATGGTACTGAAAAAATATTAAAGTTCTGCCCTTTTTCCAGCCTTTCGTGGACAGTGACCATGTGATCCACAGTTATTTTCTTCAACGAGAATATTCAATCATACTTCCTGGAGTTGCAGCATTAATACTCTTACTTTTTGTTGGTAAGCAAACATGAAAATGTTAGTAGTATATCAAGTTTAACATGTTCTGCTCTAGTGACCAAATTTACCTTCATTGTTTTTTTTCAGGCACCTTCATAGGGGTGGTAACGTGGAAGAATCGAAAACCTAAGAAAGACGATTAAGACTCTCCAGGCTTTTGTGATTCATCTGGTCACAAGAACGAACTGTGTTGATTTCACTCATGTACAACTTCCTGTACACAGCCACGTGAAGATGAACTCTAAAGCTGCTCGCCTGGATTCCAGTCATTAGACATGTTTAGGAGGTTCTTAAAATAAACAACAAAATAGATTTCATGAATAGCCAAAGCAGTACTGAACATGTAGCTACACAGTAGTCTGTTTGAGCTTTGTGCATCCAATGGCCTCAACCTTGACTGAAGACCACACTACCTGCGACATGTTTAGCTTTGGAGAATTCTTTCCATAGTCAGAGAGATAAAAGCAAATAATACACGAGAACACAATTTCGGCACCTAAGAGATCGGGCAGATATATGTATACTGTGTATTTGGAAGACCTCTAAATGGAATATGGGATTTTTCTTTTTGCTTAGTTATGCTTTAAGTTGAGGAGTTTCAACTGTTCATTTATGTTGTAAATAGATGTATTTATAAGCTGGAGTGCTTGCTTCTAGCAGCAAAATAATTCAGGACAACAATCTAAAAAGAATAAGAAAGAGAACTTTCTGTAATACCATAAACAATCCCACATTAAAACGAATAGAAATATGCTTAACTTTTTATATTGTTGTTTTTGTTTCTTTCTTATTTTATCTATCTATCTATCTATCATGTACTTGTCATAAACTCTTAAACGTTTCGAAGGGTGGTTTCTGCAGTGATTCCACACAAGGAGTGTAAAGTGCAGTGAAAATAATCTAAAAAACCTTTTCCTACTATGTTCGTGCAATGGATGTTAAAGGTTCTTTATGGAACCACACTTGTTAAGAGTGTATATCATATCAATAGAGAATGAATGTTACAGTGTATTTATAATATAAGTATTATGTTTATATATATAAATGACATGAATAGAGAGAATGTACTATGTGTAAAAATCTTAGTCAACGGTTGTAATACGTGTAAAATATCAATCTGCTATCAACAACTAATAGTTTTGGCTGGTTGTGTCCGCATATTTGGCAATTGGTCGTTCAGGTCCGTGTTTTCGGTAACTAAGCGTGTGTGTGGGATGGGCCGCTGCAGTCGCGCTCGCTCGTTCTGATGAGAGACTGATAGAGCTCGAGCTGCTCAGTCCACACACTGGCCCCATCCACGACCCGGCGGACGGACGAGGACATGTGTTAGAGGACCCATAATGAATCGCGCTGAGGTACGTGCACATCCCTTATTATTAGACTGAAAGACCTTGTTTCTGTTATTTTTGTCGAACTGAAGGTAAACTGAAGTTCCCCTGACAGTTCGACTGGCTCTTCCTGTTTTAATATTCGTTGGTTTGTTTAAATGTTAATCAAAAACTATCTGTCTGATTCAGAATAATGAAAGTATACATTATTTTGGACTTTGACTTGCTCTTAATTCTGCACTTTCTTATGAGGACCTGATGACAGAGGTCTTTTTAAGTCCCAGGCTGCATTTAGAGAGAAAAGCTGAAGACTGATATTGTAAAATTGGATGATTACCAAACAGCTGATTACCATCACTCACTGAAACAAATAAAGTTATGTCTGATTCAATATTTCTCTGGCACTCAGTGTACAGGGCTGAAAACCCCATTTAGGCACATGACACTTGGGAGGACAAACTAAATGGGCTTTGGCTAAACTATGAGTCAATATTGTTTGAAACTATGATTTCCTCATGTGCAAACAACACACTAGTGTCTTAAAGGAGCAGCGCATTTATTGCAGATGATGGCATGTCAGATTTGTGCTATGACCTGCTGCAGGTGCTCTGTTCCACCATGATGGTGCTGCATTCACTAGAAAAAAAGAATAACAAATAATTAATAATTATTTTCCTGTCTTGAGTAACAGGACCTTAAGTCCTCTGATAATACACTTGAACAGATACAGATTTTGTCCTGTTGCCAGGGAAACCTTAACCAGTTTCAAGATGATGACAAAACCCTTTGTCAATAAAACATGAGTAGAGTGCAGTTAAATATATTAATGTCTCATATATACATAAAAATATGTGGACATGCATGTTGTTTTTTACTAAGGAGTCCTGTATATAAGTACATGTCTATTGTGTGATGTAGATGGAGATGTCAGGGCCAGGTGTGAGCCGACACAGACGCACAGTGAAGAGGAGACGGTGGGGAAGACTGAGGCAGCAATGGAATCTGCTGGGTCTGTTTGAGATCGACCAGCAGCATGAGTTTTACAGTCTCACCTGTATGATGAAGGAAGGGCTGTGTGCCGCTGTGCAGAACACCATTGACAACCCTTTACCTGTGAGTATACGCATGTTTATGAACCTATACATCATCCAGTCCCTATTGAATATTACTTCTTCCATCTTAAAGAAAAGATTACAATGGCAAAGATGCAGTTAGAGCTAGAGTATTTGATCCATTTGAGGACTCCTAGGGGTCTGTGGAGAAGATATATAAAGCATATACAATTTTCTTTAATCCATATCAGAATCAGAATGAGCTTTATTGCCAAGTATGTTACACGCATACTCACACACAAAGAATTTGTCTTTGTAACAGGAGCATCCAGAGTGGATAAAGCACAGACATAATAAAGGCAATAAAATATAATATAACACAATAATAAAAAATATAATACAATACAGTAATACATATACACCCTTAGATATAATTACAATGTACAGATATGCTATTTACAGATGTACAGTTATCAGATATGCCATTAAAAATAAAAAATGTGTGGCACCGATAACCGATGCCATCTCTTACTACAGTATGTCCATTAGTTACTGTATATGAGTATTTAAATGTATGCCTATTTACAAAGCTATTATGAAGTTTTACTAAGAAAATCTACCCTTTTTGTATTCAGATAGAAAGCCCACTTAGAGGTATTTTAGTTTTTTTTTTTATTCACCATAACATTTTTCCTTAATCAGTTTTATCAAAAGATATTATGCAAATCTTTTTAAGTTGTTTTCCCCCCCAGACATCACTAATATCAACTAGTCTAACATCTCCCACTCAAACTGATATGAACAAATTGATCTGAATTTATCAGAAGTCACAGATCATTGCAATCAAACAGGTTTGGAATTATGAAAACAAAACCAAAATAGAATCACAAGAACATAAACAGGGTAGCTCACATTACATTTGCAATGTTGAATTGCATATTGAAATAAAAGGTGAGAGAGACTAAAGCTTTGGTATCAAAGACCTCCAAGGAGACAGGCATGTTCCATTTACCATGAATTACTATGAGGGCAAGCTCCATAGAGAGGACCATATTTAGTCTGATCTTTCCATGGAGACTGTGTGTTTGTGGTGCTGAAGGGGCACCATATTACAATGTTTTTAGCTTGATTATAGCTGTTTTTATCCTGGTAATTTGCTCAAGAGCAACAGAGCAGAGGGTGTGGAAGAATAACTAAGTATTTCGGTAACAAACACCATTGTACTGCATACATTGTGGAGGAGGGACAGAATTCAAACAATGCAATAGTCCTCAGTGCATGGTAGCGCCACAAGAGAGGGGAGAAACGTTAAAGCAGAAATCAGTGGTGAAAAATAGTGTGGGTAAATGGTAAATAATAAGCATAAGCCTGATACACAATGTATATCTAAGCTTTAGTGTGTTATAGAGGAACAAGACAGTATTATTCATCTCTGAACGTGGTACTGTATGTGCATGACTCATTTTTTCCCACATACACTCTTAAAAATAAAGGTGCATCACGATGCCATAGAAGAACCTTTTTGTCTAAATGGTTCCATAAAGAACCTTTAACATCTGAAGAACCTTTCTGTTTCTCAAAAGGTTCTTTGTGGTGAAAGAAGGTTCTTCAGATTACAAAAAGGTATAAAAGAGATGGTTCTTTAAAGAACCTATGACAGAATGGTTCGTTGTGGAACCAAAAATGGTTCTTCTATGGCATCGCTTGAAGAATCTTTTGAAGCACCTTTATTTTTAAGAGTGTAGGCTTGTCACATGTGTGATGTTTCATAGATTATTTATGTAGCATTGCAATGCTTTCTATAAATTAATTTTCTTATTGAGATGATAGAATATTGAAACCGCAGTGACTGTGGCATTCACTGATGCCTAAAAGAAATACAGGGCCACCAGCAAACCAGGACAAGACGAGGACTACCAGTTGGCACCCCTGACTAAATTTTTAGTATGGTAAAACCATACAACGAATTGCATGGTTCTGGTCCTGGATGCTGTCAATAAGATGTTACAGCCATGCTAAAATACATATTTACATATCAGGGAACTTAAGTAAAATAAATGATAGTTTTGTGAAAAAAAAATATGCCTTTTTATGTTGTAAACCATTTTATGAAACCAGTAAGGCAATCGATCTCATGCTATTTTGTGAATATAGTCATGAATAAAGTGTTTTAAAACCAATTAGACACATTAAAATGTACTCAGATTATAATAAACTTGATTTCACATGAATATTGTGGTGTAACACATGGATAGACTTAAAACATTGACCTCTTCTCCCTTTTTTCAATATAGCTTTCTGTTGCCATTTTCAGTGATCCACACAGATTTGTGAATGAGGCAAACACATCCCTTGATTATTATCTACTCAACCTATTTTGTATTGTGGTTGTTGCACTCATGGTCATGTGCTTGTTCGGAAACAAACACACGCATAGATGATGTTGCAGACCCCTGATTCTATTGAATCCAGTCTGCTTAGGCAGCAGTATGACGCATGAATGTGCTGCCTGTTGTCTGGGGGTCAAAGCTCTTTTGCATCTCACACACTTAAACGACAAACATTACCTACAAAAGCATGTAATCAACTGTACGATATGAATACTTTTCATTATTGATCATATATTTTGTGTTTTTAGGATGAGTTGTCTGAGGATGACTACAATCTTGAGGTTACTCAAATCCATAAGGTATGTTGAAGGAAAGAGCGAACACTGCTTACTATAATTTTAGCTTTTTTTTTTTGCTGTACCATACCACAAAATGTGACGGAATTACTAAGCAATTGTTGAGCATGTGCTTGTTTTGCTTGAATTATGCAAAAGATATTTATATGGAATTGTGTTGTGTTTGTGACTGCGTGAAGGACTTCAGGATGGAGACGTATGCTGGGCCGGTGTTTGCCAGTCTGCGGCGCTCCCTGGGGATGACAGAGAAGGAATATCAGCAGTCTCTCTCCTCTGAAGGCAGCTACCTGCAATTCATCAGCAATTCCAAGAGCAAGGCTGACTTCTTCCTAACGTGAGTCAGCACAAATGCTTCACATGCAGGCGCATATGCACCAGATTCAGCATAAGGAGGAAGAGACAGACCACTCATAGAGAAATAAATGGGAGAAATCACATAGTTCAATATGGCATGTATAAGAAGGGCTGTACTGCTCTTTTAAAGAGCCTTTTTGATAGATTTTTATATCTGCATGTACATTATAATTTTAGCATGATTTCAGTCACATACTTTTATTGTCTGATTTTTTTTTTAAAGGGTTTGCTATAAATCTGATTTAAAAAACAAAAACAAAAAAACAGATATATCAAGCAATTTGACTTAATGCCATGACTTTATATTTTACTGTACATTTTATTTCTGTAGTTTTATACACAAGTGAGTTCATTTGCTTTGCTGGAAAGCTGCTTTTTACTGGAGTAATGATGCAAAAGTTTTGCATCACAAGAATAAATTATATTTTAAATTATATTAAAATAGAAAATGGTTATTTTCAATTGTAATAATATCTTACAATATTACTGTTTTTCTGTATTTTTGCGACTCTAAAGAACTTTAAAGAATAAGAGACTTTAAAAAACAATACAAATCTTATTGACCATATATATATATATATATATATACACAGTGTATATATATTTGATATTTTTATTCTGCAAGGATGGATTAAATTCAACACATTAGAATGATTTCTGAAGTATCGTGTGGCATTGAAGACTAATGCTAATGGCTGCTGAAAATGCATCTTGCCATACAGGAACACATTACATTGTAAAATATGAGAGAAAACAATTATTTTAAATAGTGAAAATATTTAACTGTTTTTACTGATTTCTGATCAAATAAATGCAGTCTTGGTGAGTATAAGATGTTTCTTGCAAAAAATTCTCACTGACCAAACGTTTTAATGCTGTAGCATATACTGTATCAGATACGTATCTGTAAGTAAACTTTGTAATATCAATATGTTTGTTTAATATCAAAACAAATGTCCTTTAACACACATTTCTCTGTCCTCTGTTTAGTAATGACAAGCAGTTCTTCTTAAAGACACAGAGTAAAAGAGAAGTGCGATTCCTCTTGTCTAACTTGAGAATCTACATGGAACATCTGGAGAAGTACCCACACTCGCTGCTCGTCAAATTTTTAGGTGAGAACCAGGAAGCTATGAAATTAGCATGACTTTTTCAACAAATGTTACTGGACATTTTTTTTTTAATCCACTAATTTGAATACATTATGAATTTGAAGGTGTAATTCCTGATGATTTACATGAGAAGCCTTAAAACCCTGAATGCTCATCTTTATTGCATCCATTTAAGAAATTGTCATGCTTTATTCATGGACAGGTGTTCACAGGATCAAAATTGCACATCAGAGGATGGTAATTATTGCATTTAACATCATCAATTTTATGAACCCTTAAGGTACATGTTATAAAACTCTACTGGTTTTCTGTGTGCAGAAGTACTTTATTGTGATGCAAAGTGTCTTTTACCCTGATGACAGAATCACAGCAAGGTAAGACTCACTGCATGTTATAAATGGAAATGAAGTGTGATCGATTCGTCCGTTATCAATCATATAAATATTTAAAGTTTCTAATCTCTCCATCACTTATGTGGGAGTACACCACAGAAGATGTCATCTTGACTTAATAAAATCCACAGCCTTGCAATTATTGGTCATTAAATTGCTTTGCCTTTTAGCTGTTACTTTTGGCTTGCACTAATGGTAAGAATAATGATCCAATCCACCTCTCCCACCTCCTTCTCCATTACTCTTCCCCTAGTTTTATGTTCACCCTTTTCTCTCAATGTTTAAGGTATGATATAAAGGGCTGTGAGATGAGCCGGTGGACGGACCCAGCCCCTGAAGGCAGCCAGATCATTGTTGTTTTGAAGGATCTTAATTTTGAAGGACAGTTCATTCAGTTAGGTAAGCTCAGTTCCTTGTAGGTGAATGAGGATATTTAGACAACACTACGTTCAATCTTATGGCTCCTTGTTTATATGACAGATCAGCAATGCCCTTGGTTCCTGCGTCAGGTGGAGATTGACACTGCCTTTCTTCAAACGCTCAATGTTTTGGACTACAGTCTCCTGCTGGCCCATCAGCCCCTGCACCAGGATGAACTCAGCCAGAGTCTCTCTTTCGCAACACTCATCATGCGTGCCAAAAAGTGAGCATAGGTTTAGTATGTCATGCATATAGTCATCCACAAACAACCATAGACATTTTCAAAGATGTTTTAATGAAGGTCTGCTTGTGTACATTGTTTAAAGAAATTGAAAATTGAAGAGTGAAAAGAGAAGAAATGATAGTCATCCACAAACAACCATAGACATTTTCAAAGATGTTTTAATGAAGGTCTGCTTGTGTACATTGTTTAAAGATTTCAAATTCTTCTAGTAAATAAGATCAAAATAACCTGAAATCTCAATAAAAGTACATAATTTATTGATTCTACTTAAGGGAAGTTAGTGTTATTACGTTTCATTAAAGGGGTCCTATTATGCTCTTTTACAAAGTCTTGATTTTGTTTTGGGGGTGTACTAGAACAGGTAGTTTTTAAAAAGTGATTTCTGTTAAATAAAATATCTCCTTTTGAAGTGGACTTTGAGCTTTGTATAACTTTGCAGATCTTTTTTTGTTCAAACAGCAACATTACAGACTAACTAAAGTTGAAAAAGTGAAAAAGCATAATAGGACCCCTTTAAACAAAAAAAGGAACACTACTGTTCTCTGTCAAAAAATGACCACAGACAGCCAAGGTGTGAGCTGTTTTAGGTAGGAGTGGTTGACTCTTAACTTTTATAAAGAATATCTCTTTGGATTTGAGACTTTAGTCTTTGCAACTTTACAGATCTTCTTTATGCACCAAGAGCTTGTAACACTCCAAAGAGGAAGGAAATTGAAATCGCATCATATGACCCCTTTAAATGCAGAATACTGATGTTTGCTCATGCTTTCATTGTTCTCATGGTTCAGAGACAATTTTTTCTTCAAGACGTTTCTTTCTGCTTCCTCTTTATCTCTAGTCAATTTTTTCTTCAAGACGTTTCTTTCTGCTTCCTCTTTATCTCTAGTTTAGTTCAGTATTTAAGGATAACAGGCTTTACCCTGATTGTGAATGTTCATGTTCACCTCTGTTTCCAGATCCTTCTCTTTCTACTCCAAATGGCCATTGGCAGGCAGGCATGTAGCTATCATATCTAGCTTCAATATCATTTTCAAAGTAACAGCTCAAAGAAATAACAAAAAATAAATTACTAAACTATAATAAATAACTATGCGAGTCCTTGCTACTACCATTCCATTATTCACTGAACATCATCTCATATACGGCATTTATCCATTATTTAACCTCATGGTTCACCAAAAAAAAAGATGGCAGTCTTTTTCCATTTACTCAGTCTCAGTCTTTTGAAACCTGTATGACTTTGTCTATTCCGTAGAACACAAAAGGACATGTAGCACAATGTCCAAGCTGCTCTTTTCCATACAGTGAAAGGGAATAATAACTGTCAAGCTTTTTAGTGAACATAACATAACATAACACAACTTAAATTTCAGTCTGTTCCTCAAACAAAGTTAACAAATGACTTCAGTATGGGCTACAGTCTTTGGTCACCATTCACTTTTATTGTGTGGAGAAGAGCAGCATGAACATTCTGCAAAACATGTTCCACAAAAAGAAAGTCATATGGATTTGGAAGGACATGAGGGTGAGTAAATGATGTAAGATGTTTAATTTTTGGGTGAACTATACCTTTAACAGCATGGAAGGTTCAGGTGAAACAATCTGCTGCAGAAAAACAGAGCTTCAACCCAGAAACAAGCAACAGCCACACATTTTCATTAGATGGTAATCATTCAGTTGGTTAAGGTTCTTTGTTCTGTTCTGTGTTCCTCTCTGACTGGCTGTTAGGTCAGTAAATGCAACATCCAGTCCTACACATGCCACTTCGCCAACTGTTCCCGGGGTGGTGGCAGAGGAAGACTCCACACCCCTCTCCTCAGAATTACATTCAACACAGTGTCACATAACAGAAATGCACAGAGGCAATGATGGAACGGACATTGCAAGTCTTGAGGAAGACAAAATTGAACAACCCAGTATGTTGGGAGCAGAGTCAGCCGATCTACAAATATTCCAGGCCCAGAACCGGAGACTACTTCCCAACTTCAAGAACCCGCTTCATGTCATTGATGGACCAGAGCAGCGTTACTTCGTCGGGATAATTGACATCTTCACTGTTTATGGTTTCAAAAAGAGGCTTGAGCACCTGTGGAAAAGTCTGAGACACCCACGACAAACATTCTCCACAGTTAGTCCTCCAGCTTACTGTCACAGGTTGTGCCAGTGGGTTCAGGACCACACCAAATAAAATAAGAGTGCTTGTATGACGGATGGACACACTGTGTACACATCTGACTCATACATACCTCAATATGTTAACACAGTGGAAAGGATCTGAATGTACATTTGAGAGCAAATTTTTTATAGCTGTTCGTTTAAATAAAGACGATGCTAATGCAAGTACTTGTTGGAACACTGTAGTTCATGAAAAATGCCAAAGTTAAAAGTTGTATTAATTTAAAATTGTTACATAAGTAACAGTGCAGTGACTGTGAATAGGGATAAAACCTATTATGAAAACATGTAAGAGCAAAGGAGAGTGTAACTTTTGTTTTAAGCATGCTTTTAAATGAAAAATGAATTATGTAATGCTGGTTACATACATCACATTTATTGAAAAGAACATTGCTACCATTTGATTAGGCTTTTGAGACTTACAACTTTTCAACAAAAGCAGGGTCCCTTCCTTCCTGCTGTCTGCCACGTTCAGAAACTCGAATGTGAAGCTACATAAGTGGGCATTCAAATGTTTTCAGAAGTATTTATGCAGTATAATAAAAATAATATTTAATAGTCTACCCGCATCTTTTCTTCTTTAATGCTAAATCATTTTCAGGCCTCAAACTGCTTTTGTATTGTGCTATTTGTAATTTATCAATGTATTGCTGGAGTTGGAATTTTTTGAGCACATTTTAAATAAAATGAAAAATATTAAAATGTATGAAAATAATGGAGGCAAGTAAGGGACATTTTTGCATTTATCTTATCATGCTGTAATTTTTATTTTATGGAAAGCCATAAAATGAGCAGTTTAAAGCTATAGGTTGCAGGGTTAGTATAAGGAAATACAAATCTTTGAAAATCTTTTTAATAATTTTATGGTTTAGCCTAATTAGTGTATAATGACATATAATTTAAACCCTCCCAAAGTCTATATATATATAATTGAATATTCAAGAAATAATTTGTGTGAAAAGAAACCACCAGGAGGCCTTTCGAACCAGAACAGTATGAATGAGTTGGTATATAAAAAAAGAAACAACTACTGAAAGCTAACATCCTGAAAGGGTTTTAAAATATGGGTCCGTTTACCTGTACAGACCACAGAGGATACTTTTATAAATTGTTATTTTTCATTAAAAGTACTTTATAAAAAAAAATTGTTACAATTCCCCAAAACAATGTGTTCACAATAACAGAGAGGTTTAAAATGAGCATTCAGCTCTAAACTAGGCTGAGTAGAGGATGGCTGATGTAACGGATGGTAAGCTCATTAAACTCCAGGTTGCGCTGTCGATTCAGCCTCGTCCTGCACAATCGATCCCGTTGCAGGGACAACCAACAAACTGATGTTGCTGAAACGCACACAGTGAAAACGCTGACACGATGGATTTTAATGTCAAGAAACTAGCGTCGGATGCAGGTGTCTTCTTCACTCGTGCTGTTCAGGTAGGAAATGGCCCAGTGCTTTCTGGTTACTTTACGGTAGTTGCGTTCAGCCATCAGGGACGTGCGTGAATTGAGTGGGATGGATGTACGCAGCAGCAGCAGCGGGCTCGAGTCAATGAATGAACCGCTTCGTTCTGTTGGCCTAAATCAGCCTTTACACATCCTTACGCGAACACTCAGAAACGTCGCTTTCTGTAGCCTAAATCTTAATGTATCTGTCATTGTTCAAGCGAACAATCCTTATTTGTCATGTTGCGATGATCTGTATTTTCCTCGCTATTGTAAGCCGATAGACGCAAGCCCAGCCCGTGTCCATTATTAATGACTGTTCATGTGACAGTCACCAGCTGAATTCTCACTCACAGGCGAAGCCCTGTTTACTACAGAACAGTTAATTATTTTTTTTTTTTAATGCTTGTTTAGGGATGCGCATGTTATCGTTTGTCAAAAAATGCTCAGTCTATTGAAATATAACGGAGTATAAAAATATACTCAGTTGTATAGCCTACTGCAGGGGTTTTCAACCTGGGGGGCGCGAGCGTCAGTTAATTCAGAGACGTTCCCTTGAGGATTTATGAATATGAGTTAACAAATCTTTAGCCATCTGACTCCCACTGCTAGTCGACAGTTAGAGCAGAGTTGGCTCGAGGATCAGTCACGCTCAGTGTTGCCAAGTCCGCGGTTTTCTCGCGGAATTGGGCTACTTTAACACTTGCCGCGTTTTGTAGTTTTGGGCTAGTTTTGAGTAGCAATTAGGCGGGTTTTGTTGTGAAAACCTGGCAACCCTGGTCACGTTTATTGACAGTGTAAGATGATTTACGGTTAACCGTGTCTGAAATCCAACCACGGATTGGCATGTTGTTATCTCAGAAACAGGCTCAGAAACAAAGTCAGAGAAAGTAAGTTGATGCGGCGCGGGGGGGGGGGGTGAACCCTGGCCTACTGTATAACAAAGACATTGGACAGTAAACAGGTTGATCATCATTGAAAGGGACAGATCACCTCAACATGAAAATATTGTCATCATCTCACCCATGTTTTTTTGAACCCGTATGACTATGCTTATGCTTATGCTTATGCTTATGCTGTTCATTTAAGCATAAAGTTTCTTTTCTATTAATTACAATATTTGTAATTGATTATCTAGGCTAATCCTTGAAACTGTAAGTTGTGACAGATGATATTTTCTATAAAATGTAAAAAAGGAAGATTATTTCTGAAGGATAAACATTTTTATATAATTAAAAAAAAGAAAGAATAAAAATCCAACAGTTTAATTTTATTGATAATTAACTGTTAACAGAAACCTTGCGATGATCCAAAACATTGCATGTAGTCAGAATTAATACAATTGAATCAAGAAACGTAGGGGTTCTAAAGTGAAAATCCTTATAAAGTACAACATCAGGTTTGGCATTTAAAAATTCAAAAATAATATTTGTTCAAAATACATAAATGGCATTGAAATACTGTTTTTTTGTGTAGTTATTTTTCTTTAGTGCATTCTATATACTCAGTATGTATACTACAGTATTATTTACACAGTGTGACATGCAGTATATTTTCAAGGCATTATTTGTCATATTCATATTCATGCCACATCCCTGGATATCATAAGATACTGTGCAGACACCTCTGTCAGTGTGAGGATAGCTGTGTTATGACCACCTGTATATTCTTGGCTCACGGATGACACATTCAAAGCTGCAGATGTAGAGGGAATCCTTCATGCTGAGTCATAGTGTGTGAATGTGATTTATGTCTTTTTCCCTGAATTGTATGTGCTGTCAGCAGGGGTCTTTCCTGTGTGTGAGTGAAATATTAAACACCAGCGCCATATTTTTTTCACCTTGTCAGAGGAAATCTTTGCTGCAGGTCCACCAGCCTGCCAGAAGCTTCCTGTTTATCAATGAGAGTCACAGGGCCCTTGTTCAGCTGTTAGTTACTGATCTTTAGCAACGGCTGACATTTTAGCCTGCATGTTTGGATATCAAGTGAATACCGACCGCAAAGGCACAAACAAGCCAGTGCCGTACGCCTGTCTGATCCTCTTTCATTTAATTCCAGTTTCTTTAACTGAAAAGACACAACAAGTCTGTTTGCCTTCTCCAGTCTGATTAAGCAGGTTAAAAAATTAAGCATTTAAAAAAAAAATGTTTTTAGTCTCTTGTGCTGGCAAAGGCTGCATGTGTTTGGTTATAAATGTTAATCAATCATATTGAGAAATATATTTTAAAATGTGTGTCAAAGCTGAATTTTCAGCAGCCATTACTGTAGTTTTCCATGTCACATGATCCTTCAGAAATCATTATAAAATGAAATAAACATTTCTTCTTATTATCAATGTTGATAACTGTTTTGCTGCTTAATATTTTTTGGGAAACCATGAATGATGCATTAATTTTTTTCAGAAGTCTTTGATGAATAGAAAGTTAAAATGTACAAAACAATCTTTTGTAACAACTTTACAGGCTTTATTGTCACATCTGATCCATTTAATGCAGAATAAATATCCTTGCTGAATAAAAGTATGATTTCTTAACGAAAAAAAGTTTTTACTGACTCCACAACTTTGAACAGTATAGTGTATAATTATTATTAAAATCACCATATTTAATAGTGGTGTAGCAAATTGACTTGTATTTTATTATATTGCCTTTTATTACATTATAATATTTCACACAGGTTTTATAATGAATAATGTAATCGTTTAACAAACAATGATTTAAAATTAAATCTAAATATCTATCATATAATGGTTTTAGGTTAAACATAATGTGTGTCACTGCAGGGCACATGTCAGTTATAACTATACCCATGCTTTTAATCCCATCAGATTTTTGGATTCAAATCTGCCATGTCCTGTCATTGTCTTTTTTTAGAAAATGACTTTATATTTTTGTTGCACTCAAAATTGATGTCTGATTTATAGCATTATTTGCTGCTTGATGTGAACTGTGAAACATTGTCTAAACATAAATACAGCCTAAGAGGGAATAGCATAATGCCAGCAAATCATGTGAATCGCTTTAAGAGTATGTCTCCTGTAGCAAATTGACTTGTATTTTATTATATTGCCTTTTATTACATTATAATATTTCACACAGGTTTTATAATGAATAATGTAATCGTTTAACAAACAATGATTTAAAATTAAATCTAAATATCTATCATATAATGGTTTTAGGTTAAACATAATGTGTGTCACTGCAGGGCACATGTCAGTTATAACTATACCCATGCTTTTAATCCCATCAGATTTTTGGATTCAAATCTGCCATGTCCTGTCATTGTCTTTTTTTAGAAAATGACTTTATATTTTTGTTGCACTCAAAATTGATGTGTCTGATTTATAGCATTATTTGCTGCTTGATGTGAACTGTGAAACATTGTCTAAACATAAATACAGCCTAAGAGGGAATAGCATAATGCCAGCAAATCATGTGAATCGCTTTAAGAGTATGTCTCCGTGTCTTGCTGAAAATGTTGAGTCTTTCAAGAGTACAAGATTACTGCTCATTCATTAACGGTTAAATCTTGTTTAGCAGACAGACTGAATTGTTTTTTATGATCTCCAGTACACAGAGGAGAAGCTTGGCCAGGCAGAAAAGACTGAGCTAGATGGCCACTTGGAGAACCTGATTGCTCGAGCGGACTGCACCAAAAACTGGACTGAAAAGATCTTCAGACAGACCGAGGTGCTGCTTCAACCCAACCCAAGTAAGAGTCTACATGGACATTATACGTTTAAAATGGTCTGTTGTTATTAGATATCGTTTGAAATGTGTGGTCTTGTCTCCTAAATGTTGAGCCCAAACAGAGGTCCTGTATGTTGAAAAAATGTCTCATGTTGTTGACATTTACCATTAACGTGATGAACAGGAACATCGCTTGACTGTTTGTTGATATCAGTCTGCTTTATTGTACAGGCAGCCAGGGAAATATGATGCCTAACAACCATCTTAAAACAGCAGTAGTGCTCAAGTGTCACTATGTCAGGTATCACATTATGTGAATGGATTGTATTGTCTTTGCACCCTTGATTTTTATTTTCTCTCTTCTTATTGCTATGGTAGTTTCACTAATTATAAGAGTCAACAAATGTTTTACAAGGGTGCTGAGATGTACAGTAAACTGGCATAACAGTTCAAATCTGAGCTATTAATCGTTACTGTGCTCTTGAGCAGGATATATAATTTATATTAATTAAATTCTAATAATTATATCAGAATAATTTCTGAAGAATCATGTGACACTAAAGACTAGAATAATGGCTGCTGATAATTCAGCTTTGCCATTACAGGAAATATTACAGATTTACTGTATTTTTAATCAAATAAATCCAGCCTTGGTAAGCATAAGAGACTTCTTTCAAAACATTAAAAAATCATACTAACTCCAAATGTTTGAACGGTAGTGTATGTCTAAAATTTTTTTGACATGAGTCAAAAATCTGCATTTGCAATTTATGTTGGCATTTCACAACTGAATAAACAACATGAAACATTTTGTATTAATACTCGTTCAGTTATAATTTCTGAATCATTGATGAGGCCACAGGTTTCAGATGCTTTAGAGCTCATCTTTGATGGCAGTACCTTTCATGTACGTATTTAAGCATTTGATGTAAGTGCAAGAGGTACTTATGGCCTAGTGATTGTGTCCTAACCTGTTCTTTCTAACTCTCTCCATGCTCCAGTTGACCAAACTGGTAAGTGTGTCTCTACTCCCCATGGCCTGTGCTTTGGGTTTTCAGTTTAATGACTGATGTTTAGTATTCGACCCAGTTGTGGCGCTCGCTCTTCTCACTGTTTTTGTTATAGTAGTACTATCCTTTTGCGGATGAGTTTGTTTGTCCTGTGGTTGTAGCCAGACACAAGTTTAAACACCTGTTCTCCAGTCATCTGATTATCTTAACCAGATCTGGTTATCAAATCTGTGAGGCCTCTTCAAATCAACACAGGGCATTGTGTTCATAGCTGGAATGATTTGTCAAAGACCGTTATTATATCACATTTTGCCATTACAACCCCACATGGGTTTTATGTTTTCATCTGTGATGTCTACATCAAAGACCTGTCTTTTTTTTCTTTCTTTTTTTTTGCTTTATGGTCTCTCGAAACAATGTTCCAAATATTACAATAAAAGTATTCTGAACATTTGTAAATGGTTGATGGACTGGATTGGTAAACATGATGGTGCAAAATGGTGTACTTGATTAAGTTTATTGGAGTAAACCTTGAATAAAGCTTGATGTCTTTCTTACTGATGTGAATCTTTGTTTAGGTGCCCGTATTGAAGAGTTCTTCTATGAGAAACTGGACAGAAAGATCCCATCCAGAACCACCAATGCAGAGCTGCTGGGACAGTATATGCAGGATGCTGCAAAGGAATTTGGGCCAGGAACTCCATATGGTTCGTACAACCAACAAGAACAAAATTAATATAATGCAGCTTTTTTTAAATGATTATTATTATTGTATTTTTTTAATTGGAAAGCACACAGAAAAGGGAAAAAGTTATTTTGTTAAGATAAAATGGCTACATATATCCTAACTAAGAAATAATAATAAGCAGTTTGCTCATAATCAAAAAGTATGCTTACCTACTAGAAGCCAGTGCATATCAATTTACTAAATTCACAAATTCTATAAACAGATTCTCATCTTTTTTTTATTGTTTATTTATTGACTTAATACACCATATGAGACCGGATTGCCGCTACCCATTCTCCCTTTTTCCTGTTTTTCCACTGTTTGGCTTCTGACATGACAAATGAAAAATGAAGCATTCCCTTTGTATTATTTTTGACCAGTATTATTATGTTGTATACTATGCTATGATTTGCAGTGCTATAGTAATGGAGGTCTCTAAATCAAGTTAATGTTTAGCTGCATGGTGTATGTCACTAGATGGCGCACTTCCTCTTTCTAAACAGGTTTGTTGGCAAGTGGGTCTTCATGGATGCTTATAGGTTAGAATTTACAGAGGGAAAGTGTATTATATCCTGTGTTTTTTTCCCTCTCAGTTATTATTTTATATTAGAACTTTATATATTATAATTATAACAATGCTGGTTGAAAAAGATTTATGAAAATCATACTCGTCTTCGATATGTCAACATTCCAAAACCCCCCCAAAAAAACATCACGACCACTACCAAGGTAAATACGAGATTATGATTGTATATTTCATTTACAGAGAATCAAAGCAGCATCAGAGCATCTGTCTAAACATGCTTTATGTGAGACCGAGTGTTTCATTCTGTGAGTTTAGGTCTCTGATTGATGAAGATACCTACATCAGTAACTAGTTGAGATGACTCAAAGACTGTTTTGTCTATAATCTGATCATCTTAATGTTCCACTTCCATCTGAATGAGTTAAAAGTGTGCAAACCAAATTATTTGAAGCAGTCAGTAATTCACAAGATGTTCTTGGTTAGTTAAACAGGTTTGAAAATGATTTGACAGGAAAATGTGAGACCGAGTGTTTCATTCTGTGAGTTTAGGTCTCTGATTGATGAAGATACCTACATCAGTAACTAGTTGAGATGACTCAAAGACTGTTTTGTCTATAATCTGATCATCTTAATGTTCCACTTCCATCTGAATGAGTTAAAAGTGTGCAAACCAAATTATTTGAAGCAGTCAGTAATTCACAAGATGTTCTTGGTTAGTTAAACAGGTTTGAAAATGATTTGACAGGAAAATATTGAAAATGTCATTGCAATGCTGAGTTGTACGTAATGTAGTGTTTTGGGAATGTTTTGCCTGTGTTGTTAGGTAGTACTTTGATCACTGTTGGAGAGTATCAGAGGAGATTGGGTGGAGCAGAGCGGGAATTCCTACAGACGTCAGCCATCAACTTCCTCACACCTCTGAGGAACTTTCTAGAGGGTGACTGGAAAACCATTTCCGTGAGTGAAATGTACAATCTCTGTCTCAGATGGTTCATCTCCATCTGATATGTAAACCAATATACAATGGCTGTTAAAATCTGCTAGCTACAAAATGATTGACTCCTGCACGTATTATTCACCTTTTTTGAAAGTGGATGACAATGGAGGTTTCGCACATTCAAATTACAAGTGGTTTTACATTTAAATCGTATACATTTGTCTTAAATGCATTTAGCTGAACCTTGGAGGGTTTTTTTTGGCTTTGATTGTGTTTTGGAATATGGTTAAAGTGTACTGCCGAATGTACTGACAAGCCTTTATGGTATCTAAAATATACTTTAATGTAATTTCTATTGGAGCTTGTATGTCATGTATTTTAATATATTTGTAATTAAACATTTGTATTGATGAAGTTATATATAAATACTACATTTAAAATTACAACCAAATACTTAACAAATGCTTAAGGATGTTAACATGTCAAAATAAGTGTACTTCTTTAAAGCACAACAAAAGATTATTTGATTTAAAATGTACTTTTGTACTTAAGAGTGTTAAGAAACATCATCATGAAAGTGTATTCTCTTGACAGGCTTAAGTGGCCTTTTATTTCATTAATATTATATTATCTTTTTAAAAATGTACTTTTAATATGTGAAGTACACTACAAGTGCACATTCAAGTACAATTAAGCACACTTCCTCTCTCACAAAAGTCTGTTTGTTCTGTTATCAGAAAGAGAGAAAGCTACTTGAGAACCGGCGTCTTGACCTGGATGTTTGCAAAGCTCGGCTCAAGAAAGCAAAGTTAGCAGAGGCCAAGGCTGCTGTAAGTTTTATTTTCTCTTATTTCTTCATCATCATTTTCACATGTCTTCCTCCCCTCATGTTCTTTCATCTCCTCCACTACCCTCTCATCAAGAACCACTTATAAGCTATTAAGCAGGATTCAGATCTCTAGAGCAGGGGTGTCCAAACTCGGTCCTGGAGGGCCGGTGTCCTGCAGAGTTTAGCTCCAACCCTAATTAAACACACCTGAACCAGCTAATCAAGCTCTTACTAGGCATAGAAACTTCCAGTCAGGTGTGTTGAGGCAAGTTGGAGCTAAACTCTGCAGGACACCGGCCCTCCAGGACCGAGTTTGGACAGCCCTGCTCTAGAGGGACATTTCAGGAAGTATGACCTAAAGCAAGGATACTTAATGTCTATCCCACAGCCACAAGCTTATAATTGACTCACAATCACAATTATGTTACTATGTCTCTTGCAGTGTGCAAACAAACAATGTGATGTGGCAAATCAAACACTGAAAGCATGAAAACAGACAGTTAAAGTGCCCCTATTATGCCATTTTTAAGGTTCCTAATATTGTTTAGGGAGTCTCCTACAATAGATTTACATGCATGCAAGGTCAAAAAATGCTTTCGTTTTCTCAAAATATGCATTTTATATTTTTCAATGATTTCTCAGACGATTCGTTCGAAGCAGTTCTAAGATTCAGTCTCTCTAAGACCCTTCTTTCCGTGAGCCTACTCTGCTCTGATTGGTCAGATGGCCCAGTCTGTTGTGATTGGTCTACCGCATACAGAGCGTGTCATGGAGCAGCATTTACTACACCGAGCCGTTGTTCACTGACAAGCTGTGCAAAATATGATCGTAGTTTTGCGCAGCTTATCAGTGAACAACGGCTCTGTGTAGTAAATGCTGCTCCATGTGAAAGCCCGCACGTGATGGAGATTTACCGCTGATTACAGAACCGGCTTTACTGGCAAGATGCGCATTAAATATCGCATGCGATTTATCATGCAGCCCTACACCTGTGCCATAGTTCCATATTTTGAACGCTCGACAGAGAATATAAACATCTATTATTTATCATACTTAAACAGGCTGTGATTCAGTGGAGCCAGCTGGTCCAAATAAACTGGGTACTGAGCCAAGAGCAAGCATTTTGTGAATACCGCGTTGAACTCGGTAAGATTAGAGAAGCAGTCATCGGTAAAATGAAGGGAACACACAAAAAAAAAAGATTGGGGTTGTACTGCTGTGGTACAGTGGAACATATTTAACCACTGATTCTTTGCAGCCTCATCTTTCGGAAATGAAAATTAAACTAATTTACTATCACAGTATAGGACACAGCGTCTTCTTGACATGAACAAGCTACAGTGTTTGTCGGCGGGGTCAAGTTGTTCGCAGCCGGCCAACGTAGAACATACATTATGCAAATGTATTACCCTGTGACGTGTAGCCGTCATGGAAGTGGGATTCGAGTTCCTGATGATTAGTTTAGGCTGTTCATAGTCGATTCTTTATTTTGGGAGACAATAACTATATTTATCATGCACTTTGGCTTTACAACTTTGCAAATCTTTTACATTCACATACAGCTACATTGCATACTGCATGAAAGGCAATATTGGAAATGGCATAGGGGCACTTTAACCACAAAATAAACTGCTTCCTAATAAGCATTTAACAAAGTATTTCTGAATGCTTCATTGGTGTGTAAATAAAATTTACGTTTAAATTCACCTTGACCAACTCATTCTGGACAATGAAAAAAGATTGAAAAAAAACAAAAAACAAATGGACAAACTCGTACTGTTTTGATGCATGAGGTGACAAAATATGAGGTTCATGTTAGATATCACTGTTATTGGGTAAAGCCAATCAGTTATCTGTAACACTTTATTTAGGTCTCACTGACTTAACGTTAGTTAAGTTAAGATATTCATGAAGCAGACCTGGGGTTCTGTCTGGGAAGCTCTGAGTCAGGGGGCATAAGCAAACATCCTGATGATGCAAATGACCCTGCTCATGACTTCTCTTTTCACTTAGATGTTTGCTTCTTCATTTTATGCCTTTCAGTGATTGAAGAATTTGTAGTTTACGCAGAGGGCTGAGTCACATGCTGTTTTATCATGTTTTCATTTCTTCTTTTCCTGCATAGTTGATATTGTTTGCTAATTCACTAATTAGGTGTGATTTCCCTCCTGACACTTATCAAGTATTACAGGGTTAATCTAAGGTCAGGAGGGCATACCCAGACTATTGTTACCTCTGTTCTAATCTCCAAGAGGAACCTGGATGTTTATTTGTCTGTGTGTGTGTGTGTGTTCAAGGAAACACAATTATCACTCCGTCATCATATGTGCTCTGTGTCTGATCTTTTCCATTTCCATGTATTCACTAATGCGTTTCTCTGTTGTCATTTGCGCAGTGTGAGGGAGATGTGAGTATCCATGTGTGTGTGTGATTTACTGCCTTTCATCCTTTGCTGCTTCCTGCAAGCAGTTCCTTGTACAGGCTTGATAGTTGACCAACTGTATCTTCCACCTCTGCAGTGCCTTGATAAAAAAAAATTCTTGAAATTCTTTCAAAAGTCAGTCCTTCTTGAAATCACAGTCACATTAAATGGCTGCATGTAATTTGTAATTCTTTTTAATGTACTGTATATTATAGAGCAGGGTTTCCCAACTGGATGTCCACAAACCCATGATGAAAGTGGAGGGGTTTTGTGAAATTCAAATGATAAAAATGGAAAAAAAGAAGCTAAGCTATTTTAAGTCAAAGATAAAAAAGCTTAATTGAAATAAATAGTGTGTATGTTTTTAGTGTGCATAATATATGTATATACACACACATACATATATATATATATATATATATATATTTGATTGTATGTATGTGTATATATACTATTACTGACTAATTTTATGTATCTCTGTTATCTATTGTATAAGAATCTGGTCCACTTTGGCTAATTTCAACAGCATTTAATATTTACAAAAGTAGGCCACATAGAGACCAGAGCATTGTGCTCTTCACGATACACAGCAGTGCAAAGGGTACAAAGAAAAAAAACATACAGTACAACTGTACTAAGATAAAACATTACTGTTTATAAAACTCCTGCAAAACAGTGACAAATTACAATTAATTTGTGACTTTTTATGGTAAGTAATGTGTACCTTACTTTAACCCTTAAAGGGTTAGTTCACCCAAAAATAAAAATTCTGTCATTAATTACTCACCCTTATGTTGTTCGAAACCCATAAGGCCCTGTCCCAAATCGCACTCTAAACCCTCGCGGTTTTCCTCTGAGTCCGCACTTTCGTGACGTAATGCCGCTTTTACTGTCGGGTAGAAGTCTGCTGTGGAGCTTGCCCCAGTGCGGGCTCCGCAGAAGTGCGCCTCGAGGGCACATAGCGGCCGCAAAGGGGGCGCTCGCGAGCACACTTTTGAACGCTAAAATGATGAATGGGACACCCTACGGTCTTGTGGACTTAACGGACACACGCACGCGGAGGTCATTGTAAGTTCGCAAGACCGAAAGTGCACATGAAGTGTTCCATTTGGGAATGCCACACTCCGTGTGGCGGTGCCACCGCTGACCCAGATCACGCCGGATCTGGGTCAGCGGTGGCGGAGCCACACGCTCACGTCATGGTACTGTCGTGAACGTGCATCCAAAGTGACGCAGTAGAGCCGAAAATGTGGAATAAAATCATTATTTTTGTTTTCTTTACGCAAAAAAGTATACCCGTAGCTTCGTAACTTTACAGTTGAACCACTGATGTCACACGGACTACTTTGTCGATCATCTTGGTACTTTTCTGGACCTTTAACGTGGTAGTTACCTTGCTGTCTATGGGAGGGTCAGAGAGCCCTCAGATTTCATCAAAAATATCTTAAATTGTGTTCCGAAGATGAACGAAGGTCTTACGGGTTTGGAAAAACACAAGGGTGAGTAATGAATAAAATAATTTTCATTATTGGGTGAACTAACCCTTTACGCACTAAAACAAGATTATCAGTAAAAACACCTGAAAAATGAAATGAAAAGTAATAGTAACAACATCTTAATAAATGATCATGCTTTTTGTTATTTTATTTTATTTTTATATTTTACTTAATTTTATCAAATTATTTTTATTTTGGTTTGGAGTGCAATGAAGTGATGCAAAAAATCTACTGCTACCGTCCTAATGTGCCTGTTTTTTGTGTGTGGGAGAGGTTACAGGCTGGTTTGTCAAGTGTTTTTGTTGTTGTTTTTATGTGAAAATAGTGTTTGCTGGGTTAGTTCATGTGGACACATGATTCTTTGTAAAACTCTGTTTTCCCCCCCTCCACCTGTAGGCTGCGCCTGACTTTCAGGAGACTAGGCCACGCAATTATGTTCTGTCGGCCAGTGCATCTGCGGTAAGAAGGCTGCAGACCCTTAGCATTAGAAGTCTTCCCCCACACATGCTCTCTTTTTCTCTCTATCTCTTTCTACATGACCTTTATTTCTACATACGATATTTCCCCACCAATATTTGCACCAACCCTTGTAAATTTAGACTAGCAGAATGTCCTCCTACAGTCCGTTCTCTGTGGGGGTGGTATAGCAGTATACGCTTATTGTGGATAAAAATTATCAGCTAAAGCAATTATTATAAACAAAAATTAATAAACAAGTCCCCATTATTACCCCTAAGAGCTTTTGAACCAGGTATCATCCTCTACCCTTTGCCATTACCTGGAATCTCGGATGGTTGAAATGTGCAGGTGATAGTGAGAAAATGGCCTCACTAAAACTTTTCCATCGTCCCACTCTCTTACTTTTTCATTCCACGCAGTGGGATAGTGAAGTTGGCGATTCATCTCTGAGTGACAGAGAAAAGGTTGTATGAACTTGAATCTGAAGTGAAGCCTTAATATGAAGCCCTCATAGAGTAGTGAACTTATAGACATGCGATATATATTGTGTGTGTCTTGTTAGCACAGCTCAGTGATGGACGGTTGCATCTCCTTTCAAGATTTGTCTGTGTTGTTGACCCATTATTTAACTCTAGTCCTGCTTTCCTCTCTGTCAATGTTGTGAGATGTCTTACATCTCCCGTCTTGCAGTGTTGTGTGCCTGTGTGCCTTTCCCTGGGTGTTTGAATAATGTTTTGGCGACAACTGATGCAATACATGTGTATTTAGTTGACTAGTCCCAGTAGTACATAATGCTGTTTTGTTGTTTGTATGTGTTCATATAGATATGTTATATACAGTAAAGCTCAAAAGTTTGGACACAGCTATTTTATTACACAACATTCTGGAATGTTCAATTCTGAAAAATCAAATTTTAAGCTTGTCTACATTTTTGACTGGTTTGAAATAATATTGAAATGTTATTGCACGAGTCTAAACACGAATATCCTCTGCGATTAACATTTGCAGTGGAATGCAGGGGTTGGAAAGCTTTGCTTTTATTCTTTCATTTTATTTAAAATATGTGTGTGTGATCACTTATTTTTCATTGTAGTTGTTGTGTCATTGTACATTTAAATAGGGTCTTGACTAGGGTTGGGTACGAAACCCGGTGCCAATATGGCAACGGTACCTACAGTGGATAAATACTTTTTTGCCCCACTGTATGTAACCGGTATGTACTAGAACGAATCAGAATGCAGGCTTCGGTGCCTCATTTCGGTGCCACGATGCCTGAGCGATCGATTGAAATATTTGTCCTGGTTCTCTGAAATGGACTTAAGACGCATGGCCGTCCCTAGGCCATTTTTAGCGGGGCTATAGCGATTAGCTCCATAAACTGTACACAAATTCATGATCGCCTCAGAGTCAGTCCTCTTTAAATTTCATACGAAAACGGCGGCAGACTTTTCGTCTCCTTCCCGTCTTTCAGCGCGCTGTTCAATCAGACGCGGCGGCACAGCGCGAGCGGACTCTAACATAGGACACACCAGGTGTGTGTTTATCGATAGATTGTTATAATATCTGTATCTGTGCAGTTCTTTGTCATAAATACAGTTTACAAAAGGTCACGAGAGAGCAATCGGTTTCCCATCTACTGTAAAGTTTTCGCTGACACCTCATTACACCACAGCTGTTTCCTCCAGCGGAAATCTAGACCTTGAGTCAAGTCAAGTCAAGTCACCTTTATTTATATAGCGCTTTTAACAATACAGATTGTGTCAAAGCAACTGAACAGCATTAATTAGGAAAATGGTGTCAATAATGCAAAGTGACAATAGTAAACACTCATTTTTCAGTTAAAGACAGTTCATCATTGAATTCAGTGATGTCAACATCCAGCTCAGTTTAAATAATATCTTTGCAATCAAGTCAACGATATCGCCGGAAATTAAGTGTCCCCAACTAAGCAAGCCAGAGGCGACAGCGGCAAGGAACCAAAACTCCACCTTGACACATATGAACGCTTACTTTATAAAACGATCATTTTGCTATTTTCATTTGAAAATGTAATATTTAATCAGAGCACACCTGGCTTTTTCAGAACGATGAGCTTTGTAAAAATCGACGCGTTTCAGAAAGGCGGGGCATAGAGGAGAAACAATAATCTACAGTATGTGGAAAATAATGTGTTTTTTAACTTTAAACCACATAAACACATTTCATTACACCAAATACACAAAATAATGTTCTTTTTAGCAACATCATATGACCCCTTTAATAATGACCCAGATCATGAAATACGTTTATTAGCCTTGGAGTAAGGGAAGCACAACTCGGGAAATGAGAGCATCCAAGAAGCATGTGAATGCTATGTATATTTATTTTTTATATTTTTAATGTTATCCATCATTTTTTTTTATGTGGCTCTTTTTTAAAAAGTATCGGTTCAGGCACCGGTACCGTTTTAAAAGTATCGATTTGGCACCGGTATCGTAAAAAACCCAGTCGATACCCAACCCTAGTCTTGACATTATAGAGGGTTCAGGAGCCTGTGCTGCCCATGTGTCTGATTACATTAGAATGTCTCTTTCAATCTTAAGATCCCATGAAGTGGAACAGTTTTTTTTTTTTTTTTTTTTTTTTTTTTTTTTTTTAATGTAATTTCCTTAAATTTTCATGGGAAATGTAGTTAGTGTTTTTTATTTGGGTCTGTATTTGTAAAGAGAGGGTTTGTGTTATGTTGTCTTCATGGTTCTTCTCTTGTCGTTATGCTGCATGTTCCAGCTGTGGAGTGAGGAAGTGGATAAAGTGAGTATCAGGCAAGATCCACTTCTTCCTTTGCTGCCTTTGTTTCCTTTGTTCTAATGGGGCAATGTGTAATATTTTACGTAATAAATGTTTGCATAATAACAGATGTAATTCATGTGAACAATGATAGTTTTCTGCTCCCTCTGCTTGTATTTCTATCTGTACTGATTTCCATCTGTCAATCTTTAAGAAGAAAATCTGACTTAACATTTCTAACAAACAATACAGATTTCAGCAAGTCTTAAATTCTTCTCACATTACAATGACTACAATGTTGAGAATGTTGGATATGAATCGAACATCATAATATCTGGCTGTCCAGACATATAGAAATATAAAGCAGTAAAAATGTGCTCTGAAGAAATGTTAAGAAAGCTATTTAAAAAAAAAAATCAAGGCAACATGGTCATGATTTATGAGTGAATACATTTACCTTTAGCCAAAAGAGACGTTTTTGTTACAGCATGCTACAAAACCCAGCTGTTTCTTTGTGTTTTCTGCTAAATAGTGCTTGGTTAGCAAGAAATGTTGCTTTCATCATTTCATCCTTATTATAAATGTTATAATAAATGTTACATTTTAGAATATTTACAAATGACATGCACTTTACATGAAGAAACATTGAAAGTATATTATTTGTCTGACCTTTATGATCTCAAACAGCTCATTTAGCCTACTATAAACAGTTCTGGTGTCTGCCTGTCAGTAAGTTTACATGTGCACCAATAATGTGATTATTTCCAATAATCAGAGCAAGGACTTAATCGCTGTGAGATGTTTACATGACACGAGCAAACCTCACTCCAGTTTACATGCAATTTTCATTATTCTGAATATTCGCTACATGTTACATATGCACAAATGATGAATTCATACACTCGGCATGTTACTGGCCATTGTCCACTTGCATCAAATGCAAAATATGACTACCGACGTATTGGAAGGTTATTTGGCGCCGCGATGAACATCGCAATGTCACAGAGTTCTGTTATAATCAGGGTTGGGAGGGTTACTTTTAAAATGTATTCCGTTACAAATTACTTCATTAAAGAAGTATTCAGTAACGTAATCCAATTACCACAATATAAAAGTAATGTAATCTGATTACTTCAAGTTACACTTGAATTTTAACACTAACACTAAATTTTAGCTAACGATGATTTCAATGCTAGTCGGACTCGTACCTGCAAATGTTCAAGTTGGTTGAGTAGCCTTTATTAAAGCAAGAGTCTTCTTGCATAGCTTACGCTGTACAACTATGTTATTTCCTTTATCCTCTTGAAAACAAAATAACTGTGAAATTTCCAGACATGAAAACGTTTTTCACAGCAGGAAGCATCGTAATTAATTTACTGAGAATAGTTGTAGACGGGTGTTACTTGCGCACGCACGCACCAGCAGGCGGCTTAGGTGAGTCAACATGTGTCAACAGAACCAGGAACTGATGAAGCAGTGTTAAATATATAGCGTTATGTCAAAATACTCATTTATTTAATTTTAAATTAAAAATGGCTGCAACACACTTAAAAAAAAAGTTGGGACAGAGGCGTGTTTACCGCTGTGTCACATCAACTTTCCTTTTAATTACACAGCTTAATTGTTTAGGAATTGATGATACTAATTGTTAAAGTTTTGCAAGCAAACTTTTCGTCCAATCTCGCTTGATACAAGACTTCAGATGCTCAGCAGTCTGTGATCGTCACTGTCTGATTCTCCTTTGCATGACTGGTTGGACATTTTCAATAGGAGACAGATCTGTGTGCCGGTCTAGCACATCCACTCTGTGTCTACGAAACCACGCGGTTGTAGCACATGCAGAATGAGACCTGGCATTGTCTTGATCTAATAACCATGGACTTCCTGTGAAAGATGTCATCTTGATGGCAGTATATGTCTCTGTACATATCAATGGTATCTTTGCACATATTCCACCATGCCGTTTGCTCTGCTGCAGCCCCATACCATGACAGACATTTGCTTTTGCATCTGTCGCTGGAAAAAGTCTGGATGGTCCCTTTGCTCTTTGGGACTGAGAACTTGACGTCCATTTTTCTCAGAAACCAGTTGAAATGTGGACTCATTTCACAGCACACATTTCCACTGCCTTTTTGACTATCTGAGATGAGCTCTGGCCCAGAGAACGCTGCAGCATCACTGCATAGAATTGGTGTATAGTAATCCTTCTTCTAGAGGAACAGAGATTGAAGTTGCATTTATTGATAAAGCAGCAGACTGTGTTACGTGACAGCGGTTTTACAGAAGTACTGTGGCTATATTTAACACCGAAGCATGACGGCTAACACACATTCACTGGAGGTTTCATGCCTTGCCCTACACAGACTGAGATTTCTCTGGATTCCCTGAATCTTTTCACAATATTATATATGCTAGTTGGTGAAATACCTAAATTCTTTGTGATTTTGCATTGAGAAATGTAATAAAAAAAAAAAAATGTATTTGTTTGACACTTCTTTCATGAAATTTGGCACATGAAAGTGATGAGCCATGATCAAGACTGAGATGCTCTTTTTATACCCAAACATGACACCCTCGCCAATTACCAATTCACCTGCTTACTGTAAACCGTTTCAAAACAGTTTAATTAGGATACTCTATAACCTTTTCACTTTTGTTTTGCCTCCGTCACAACGTTTTTGGAGTGTGTTGCAGCCATCAAAATCAAAATTTGTTTATGTTGGTAAGTGAAAACTTTGGAAGTCTTTTGCAAATTAAATTAAAGTTAAAGAGAAAGAACAAATCGCAGATTCTTGATTTTATTGCATTTTACAAAACTTCCCAACTTTTCTGGAATTGGGGTTGTGGTGTTGAGCACTACTGTAAGGTTAACCGTGCCTGGTTTAAATGTTTGAAAATGACTAACAGTGAAACCATTAGAAATTTAGAAAAGTTATCAAGTGTAATCAGTTACATTACTTTAATAAAGTAATTGAAAAAGTTACACTACTTATTATACAGTGGGGCAAAAAAGTATTTAGTCAGCCACCGATTGTGCAAGTTCTCCCACTTAAAAAGATGAGAGAGGCCTGTAATTTTCATCATAGGTATACCAAATTTTGCAATTCCATTGCAGGTGAACCACTTGCGCTGTCTGCATGAGTTTGTGGAGGCCCAGGCTGCTTATTACACACAGTGTCACAAGCACATGCAGGATCTTCAGAAAGAGCTGAGCAGGTGAGAACTTCAGTGAGGTGCTGCAAACTCCAAAATAAACATAAACAGCCATTTGTTCTTCTGTCCTAGAGCGACTGCAGTCAAATAAGACCATGTTCTACAGGAAATGCATGACAGTTTAGTAACTTTAGTCTATTTTTGATATAGAGAGATGTGGCAAAACGAGATGTGAGTAACAAGGGGTTTGCCTAACACATTCCCCTTTATGGCAACTGCTTTTCTAGTGAAGAAAATCACAAGATCAACTTTGAGCTGATGTTTTTTTTTCTGCTTTTTCTTTCCTGTTCATAGTGCGAACGGAGATACGTGAGTAACTTTTTCCATCACACTGAAAAAGGAAGAAAGTTTGCCCACTAAATTTAAGCAATTACATTCATGTGACTGAGAAATTTTCCTTCTTTCACTTTTCATGTAATATCTGTGTCATGAGTGAGCAACAGCTAAATAATTATATTTATTCAGACACACTGTGTCCATGGTTTTGAATCTGTTCCAGGTTTCCTAACGCTTTTGCTGTGAACGCCTCCACGTCAGGGGTGTCAGCAGACCCTTCTCCCCTTTCCACTGCCACCCTACCTGGGACTTCTCCACCTAGTCGTTCCCCAAACCCCTCCAATGCCCTTGAGTCCAGCACGCTGAAGATTGAGGAGGTGAAGCCTCCCGCCACTGGCACTCGCAAGGCCAAAGTGCTGTATGACTATGATGCTGCAGATACAAGTGAACTTTCCCTTCTCGCTGATGAGGTAGGACATGAGAAAGTCTGTTTTTCCTCTTTAACAGTCAGTAACATTCGTTATATCAGTATTAGGGATTTTAGTATGTACTGTAATGAGAATGTATTTTATTTAAAGGGGTCATATTATGCTCTTTAACAAAGTCTTGATTTTGTTTTGGGGGTGTACTAGAACAGGCTCTCATACTAGGTTGTTCGAAAAACACATTATTTTTCACATATTTTACATTATTACAACACCTCTCTCCCCAGTCTGGCATGAACGGCTCGAATAGTTCCTGTATCAAATGAAGGCCCGCCTTCCGAAATACGAAATGTGCTGTGATTGGTTAGCTGGGCCAGTGTGTGTTGTGATTGGCAGCACTCGGCGTGTTACACACAGTGTAAATATTGCGTCAAAATGGCTTGGGAAAGCTAGCGTGTTTCTGGCATAGTGATAACCATCAAAAAATGCCTGAAGACTCGCACCGTGTCTACACCAGATGCGACAAAATACTATAGAACCCATAATCTGTGATGCGGCCTACATTGGATGTGGCGCAGCACAGCACAACAAATCCCCGACAGTAAACTGATGCCTCATTCTATTTATGACGTAGGCCTACTGTTTGACAAAGTACAAATGATTTGCAATGGTCACTTTGTCGCATCCAGTGTGGACAGCCTCAAGCTGTTGGCTTACCTCCGGCCTTTTTTTCATAATTTATTTGTTTAATTTTTTTGGCTAGTAGAAATTATGAATGGCTGGTAAAAAATTTAGTAGCCGAATTGGCTGGTGAGTGAAAAAGTTAATTTCAAACCCTGGTGATAACACTCGTTGCCTTCTCTAGTGCAGCTCAACCAGGTCTCGTCCCATTCGTCGATCTTTGTGATATCATAAATCCCGGAAAATATGCGTTGTAGTTCAAACGAGTCGTTCGTTGTAGTTTTTGAAAAGTGATTTCTGTTAAATAAAATATCTCCTTTTGAAGTGGACTTTGAGCTTTGTATAACTTTGCAGATCTTTTTTATGTTCAAACAGCAACATTACAGACTAACTAAAGTTGAAAAAGTGAAAAAGCATATTAAACCCCCTTAAGCTTAACTACTGAACTACTTTTTGGGAAATGTTTACCCGTAGTGTAAACTACGGAATCTGTGTAACTATTTAATTTGAAATATATTTTATTAAAGAGTATTGTTTTTATTATAAGTATTTGTAATGTAGTTATTATAAAAACAAATAATATATATTTTATTTTCTAATCCTTCTCTCTTTAGTTTAAGCTACAGTTGACTTACAGTCTCTGTGACATTGCCTTTTGTTTAATGAAATGGGCTGGTAACCTAAAGGTTTTAAGTTTGAAACTTGTTTATAAACCATCGCAATTGTCCCCATATGCAAGTCTGCCAGACAATGTCATATGATTCAGCCTCACAGACCTGCCTCTGTAATACACGCCTACAAAACTCAATCCTCAAAAGATGTCAGAGGGGTGCCTGCAGATGTGTATTTGTTAATACATGTCTGTTAACCACTGTTTATACATGTCAACTGTTACAGTATATCTGAATGTAGTGAATGCTTTTGGAAGACTGTGCCCATTGCAACACAATCAGCCCACATCAAAATGTCTACTTCATTTTTTTCTTTCTCTCTGTTTCTTTCTGTTATTCTGTAGCTTATTACTGTGTACACGGTGCCCGGCATGGACCCGGACTGGCTTATTGGAGAGCGAGGCAACCAGAAAGGCAAAGTGCCTGTCACATACCTGGAGCTCCTAAGCTAGACGCAGCCTCCTCTTCACAAATACAGAGTCACACTGAATTATGCATGAACAAGTACTCAAGCACTCATGAACACTCAGTGAATTTACCTGGTTTCATTCTATTTAGTTCCCCCC
>NW_015505271.1:2673356-2716987 GCF_001515645.1 Sinocyclocheilus grahami | reverse complement strand
TTTTGTCCCCCCCCCCCCCCCCCCCTAGGTCTGTCACATCTAGGTCTGTCCATGTTACTGTGCATAAATATGTATTATTGTTTTTTAGGCCCTAGTGTATGTTGTTTCATTTGAACACTATCCTGCATAAGGCTTTTTTTTTAAGTAACTGATTTTATTTCCTTTATGGTCCTGTGACTGCTCGATTTTTCTGAAGTCTTTCTTTCCCTCCAAGTGAAGACAACAAACTGAAAAGCTTTTGTGTTGGAGCTGGATCTGAGTTTGTGTGTGTGTGTGTGTGCGTGCATGTGTGATCATGAAGACACTAAACATTTAGGCTTTGCTTCTTTGTGTGTCGTCTCGCTCATCATGCTTGTATGTTTATATGGTGGTCTTGGATTGATATCAGTTTGATTCCAAATGAGGCATTTATGGTATTAGGAGCGGTTATGATGTACAGTATGTGGTTAACTGTGATCTGTTCATATTCAAAATACTGATTTTCTTTCTCCAGTGGTACTTATTCACATCCATATCCGCTCAGTCAGCACCTTCCCACTTTTGTCTTTGTGTTCTGTGCTTGTTCCAAATAGTGATGCATGTTGAATGAATACAATATAAATATATAATAAAGAGAGATTTACTGGGTCTTGATCTAGATGTTGTCTTTCTAATGGGGGTTGTCATCTAAAGTACTTAATGGTGAGACGTCAATGACTGGCTTATGCCATTTTGTATATTACTACTTAGAAAAATCAATATCAATCAAATTCAATCAATAATCAAGAAAAGTGCAATGGTACATAGTAAAATAGGATTCTGGGGGTAATGTATTTTATAAAACCCGTTTTTGCAAAGGAAACTCAAAAGGACATTTGTGTAGACACGCGCGCGCACACACACACACACACAAAATTACAATTTTACTCCCTTCAGTTATAATTCAAAAGTGAAGTGACGTGTGAGTATGGTGACCCATACTCGGAATTTGTGCTCTGCTTTTAACCCATCCAAGTGCACATACACAGTAATGAACACACACACGGAGCAGTGGGCAGCCATTTTTGCTGCAGCGCCCGGGGAGCAGTTGGGGGTTCAGTGCCTTGCTCAAGGGTCTCACCTCAGTTGTGGTATTGAAAGAGCGCCGGTCATTCACTCCCCCCACCGACAATTCCTGCCGGACCTGAGACTCGAACCCACAACCTTCTGCAAATAATCAAATAATAAACAAATAAACAATCAAACAATATTAGTTGCAGATAAAGCAAATAGAACCTGACTAACAGACTTTCAAAAACAAATTCTGGAAAAAAAAAATCAACAAGCGCCTATTTTTTTGTGTTTATTGTAATATTTGAAACATTTATAATGTTATGTATGAAGAATTACAATCTGAGTTTGTATTTTAAGGGGTTTTCTATAACACCCTTTTTTCATTTGCTCTATTGCATGTGTGTAGGGTAAACATTTAAATGTGGGTATGTCAAATCCAGGTGGAAACCCCCTAAATAACCCCAGTGCTTAAGGGGTTAATTCTGACTCTGGTAGAGTTTGCTAACAGAGTTTGTTTTGATTTACGACTGCACTATGATGGTCATGCATGTAACTTTACACCACTACTGCACTGCCAAGTTGGTGTGGGGAAAACATTGCAGTAATTGTGCAAGATGGGTCATGTTTATTTATTTCTTTTTTTCCCACAGTCAATCAGAAAGAGTTTTGGAATCTTCTCTACACAATTCCTAACACGATTTTAGCATACAGCATTGCGTGCAGTGTATAAAAAAAAGCTTTTGATGAGAACTGAAACTTTGTGTAAATGATTTCAATTGTACCTCTGCTTCAAATTTAATTTCTGAAAAAAAAAAAATATATATACAGTGGGTACGGAAAGTAATTCAGACCCCCTTAAATTTTTCACTCTTTGTTATATTGCAGCCATTTGCTAAAATCATTTAAGTTAATTTTTTTTGCTCATTAATGTACACACAGCACCCCATATTGACAGAAAAACACAGAATTGTTGACATTTTTGCAGATTTATTAAAAAAGAAAAACTGAAATATCACATGGTCCTAAGTATTCAGACCCTTTGCTCAGTATTTAGTAGAAGCACCCTTTTGATCTAATACAGCCATGAGTCTTTTTGGGAAAGATGCAACAAGTTTTTCACACCTGGATTTGGGGATCCTCTGCCATTCCTCCTTGCAGATCCTCTCCAGTTCTGTCAGGTTGGATGGTAAACGTTGGTGGACAGCCATTTTTAGGTCTCTCCGGTGTGGTGACTTTTTTCCAAAACACTTTTTGCCAACTTCTAAAACTTTGATTCCATTGTCCATAAACCATTTTCCCAGAAGTGTTATTTTTCAGGATATCCATTATACTGTAGCAACAGTCCAGAATTTGTAGACCGGATGTCTTATCACCGATTCATGAGCTCTCACTTTTCTTATCTCCTAAACCTTTTAGGTTAGCTTTTGGAGAAGCTGTAACACAAAGGTTCACTTTATTCTACTTTAAAGTAGAACTTTTTGTGTTATGAATGAGCCCGATTGTGTTTGTCTATAATTGTGGCTTAGGTGAAAATCATGCCACATTTCATGAGTAATCAGCACAGAAATATAGATATTTTCAAAGGGTTCACAAACGTATTCTTGCCACTGTATCTCAAATGCATTCATGCCATGATTTTATAGTACTGATTTGCCTTACTAATGAATTGTTTTTCTGGGTTTCATTTCATGAGAAGGCGCCAAAAAGCCCATGAATTGCAGAAAAAGCCCTGCCTCCATTGTACCTTAATTATGCCTGTATTTAATCCCAACTCTCCCAGCGTGATGCTGCTTTTTTGTAAATGTGAATACATACTCTCAAAACCCCTTAAAACCAGATATTTTCAAAAAGAAAGAAAGCCAAAGAAGAGCTACCTTGGACCATACAAAACAGACAATGACATTAAACAAAATCAAAAGGGATAAGTCCTCCAGGAATCCTGGGAAACAGCCAGAGGTCAGATGATAAAGACCACAAAAAATATGGAGAGAGCCAGGGTTTTTTTTTTTTGACAGGAATGTTTGGCAATATTTCATCGTAATCTCTACGTTTATTTTAATGGTGATAGGAGGCAAATGGGAAAACAAGGACAGGAAAATGTGTCCCTTTGAGTCCCTTCATATCAGTCATCGTATCATTCTTAATCACTGAGTTTGAATGGTAGACGTTTATTAATGTCTTGTACTTTTAATTTTATGTTGTTACTTTCATGTTATACATGACGTGGATTCAACTGTACTCTGAGAAATTTCTGAGTTCAAAATGTTATGTCAAGTTTGAGGATAAGTCCACCGAGTACTTCCGAGTTCATACTTGCAGTCTGAGTCCAAATACCCCAACTCTAGTAATAACCTTTCAATCTTTTCCCGTTTTACTCATATTGGAAAATGAATGGTAAACATACTAGTTCTCTTGAGTCACCAATCACAGTCCACAACTGGGCATCACTAAGCCCACTTAATACTCACATGAGAATAAACACAGAACACAACCTTCAAATACATACATCCTCTATTACTGACTTAGGTGAAAACCACACCACGTTTCATGAGTTAGCACAGAAATCTAGATATTTTCAAAGGGTTCACAAACTTATTCTTGCCACTATATCTCAATTGCTTTCATGTAATGATTTTACCGTTTTATTGGAACGTGCAATAAGTGATTAATTTCTTTGTTTTGGAATCCAATACTATAGTCGTCTTGGACATTATGCCGACCCTTATCAGTCTGCAGGCAGTATACAATTCCAGTATCACCATATATTTGCAGGTGGGCTAGGAATTTATTCCACAAACCCAAGTCTGTTGAGTGGTAAAAACCAACCGGAAGGTTGAAAGGTGTGTCAAACACAGATACCACAATGTTTAAAGGGGTCCTATTATGCTCTTTTACAAAGTCTTGATTTTGTTTTGGGGGTGTACTAGAACAGGCTCTCATACTAGGTTGTTCGAAAAACACATTATTTTTCAAATATTTTAGATTATTACAACACCTCTCGCCCCAGTCTGGCATGAACGGCTCGAATAGTTCCTGTATCAAATGAAGGCCCGCCTTCTGAAATACGAAATGTGCTGTGATTGGTTAGCTGGGCCAGTGTGTGTTGTGATTGGCAGCACGCGGCGCCTGTTCGGGAAATGTCATGCCCCTTACCATAGCCACCTGTGAGCTTCAGTGTAAATATTGCGTCAAAATCAAATCAATTTGAGCGTGATTTAAACCCGGATGATTGTAACCACTCTAAGTTCGTCTGCCTTGAGAAAGCTAGCGTGTCTCCGACATAGTGATAACACTCGTTGCCTTCTCTAGTGCAGCTCAACCAGGTCTCGTCCCATTCGTCGATATTTGTGATATCACAAATCCCGGAAAATATGCGTTGTAGTCCAAACGAGTCGTTCGTTGTAGTTTTTGAAAAATGATTTCTGTTAAATAAAATCTCTCCTTTTGAAGTGGACTTTGAACTTTGCAGATCTTTTTTTATGTTCAAACAGCAACATTACAGACTAACTAAAGTTGAAAAAGTGAAAAAACATAATAGGACCCCTTTAAGAATAGGTTCTTTCCCTGGGCTGTGTGCCAGATGAACTGTTGACTTTCATTCAGCAGCATCTTTTCATGTGCAGAAGTCATTCATGTTTACCTTTTCCCCACAGTATGTGGTTAGTACATTTTTCTGGCACAGATAATCCATTTAATCTTTTCACTTTTCAGGATTTCATTGTCATTGGAAGCAGTCTGGTTTTATCCTGTATCTTGGTCTCCATGAGAGGATCTATTCAGCAAACTCACTATTCCAAACAGGTTTTGGCCTGTCAAATAGACTACTTACTGACTCTGTTCAATGCTAAACAGTCTGTCAGAACATCATCAATGAAAAAAAGCAGACACAAAGATTGATTCTCTTACCACAAGTTCTTTATTTATGCAGTAGAGAGAAAATGCAGCATGTTTCCTGATCCAGTAATCAAGGAGACACTGGGAATCAGGAGCAAACTACAGTGACCTGAACTACAGTATATACAAGGTGTTTCTTGTATCCTGTATTGTTTTTGTATTGATGTTTATAGGTATACCTTTAAATCATTGTGCATGACAGTGACTTTATAAATCGAAGCTTTGACACAAATATTTGTAAAAACATATTACGTGTTAGAATTTCAATACAAGTCTGCAGATTTATGAGTGAACCACAAAAACATGTTAAATTCTGAAATGCAGATGTATACAATTGCCACCTAGAGCTAAATGTAATAAACAGGAAGGGTTCCAACTTAGTTCCAACTGATTTTTTTAAAATCAAATGACGAGCAACTCTTAATGAATCAGGTCGTCAATGCATATTTAAAAAGTTTTAACATAAAACACGCACATGATTTCTCATGCTACCAACATTTTGCTGTTGGCTGTCACAACAACACTTGATTATTAACTATATTCAAAATCTGCTTCTTTTGTGGATCGTACACGTGTAGCCATGTTATTTAATAACAATTTCAGCATAATGAATGAGATTAAACCTCTCAATAAACCTGAAAATATTAACCAATTAAAGCGGGATTTATGAGTGAACCACAAAAACATGTTAAATTCTGAAATGCAGATGTATACAATTGCCACCTAGAGCTAAATGTAATAAACAGGAAGGGTTCCAACTTAGTTCCAACTGATTTTTTTAAAATCAAATGACGAGCAACTCTTAATGAATCAGGTCGTCAATGCATATTTAAAAAGTTTTAACATAAAACACGCACATGATTTCTCATGCTACCAACATTTTGCTGTTGGCTGTCACAACAACACTTGATTATTAACTATATTCAAAATCTGCTTCTTTTGTGGATCGTACACGTGTAGCCATGTTATTTAATAACAATTTCAGCATAATGAATGAGATTAAACCTTTCAATAAACCTGAAAATATTAACCAACTAAACATTCTCGTATCATTAAGCACCTAAATAATAGGTCATTAAACAATTAAACACACCTGCTTAATGCCGTTTCTAACAAATCTCAAATGCGCAGTAATGCCTTCAGGTAGTAAAACTCATGTTAAAAAATGAGACATCCAAATGACTGTTTTTAACCCAGTTTACAAACTTGCAGCTTTCCTGGTTAATTCTCACCCTGAGGCTAGTGCCAGCTTCTAACATGATCGCTCGATTCAAAGTGATTGACTGCAGCCAATAATCTCTACAAATCATAGACTCTTTAGCACTTATAATCTCTCTCTCTCTTTCATAGTTGCTATGCTGCTGTGTGACAATGACCACTAAAGTCAAATGATCTGTACTAGGCTTACACTGACCATAGGCTATACGGTAAGACAGCCTCAGATTGATCAAGTAGAGGCCCTTTGTGAAGATGTGCAGGACTGTTTGGTTTTCCAGCTTGAAATTTTGCGCGTCATAGCCATCATCCACATCCACCCACTCGATGGACTGTTGTTCTGAACAAGCATCAATCTGTCTTGCAGCTGTTTTAAGAAAGAGACAATAAGTCAAAAGACAAATCTACACTGTGATTTGACCCTATAGGTTACAAAAATGTCCCTACAGTATTTCTGAAGACACATAGCCTAGTTTAATAAATGCAGGGGGTCTTATGTATATATTGTGTAGCATTATTACTACTTTGATTGCATAATGACAATTAAAAATGAATATATTAAGTTCTTTTTGACTAATTTACCACTAACTGAACTTACGTTCAAGATGAACAGAGTGTCCTAGTGGTGATTCTTCAGTTTTCGAAGCCTCTTGATGGGCAACTGAGAATGCCTCCTGAGATGCAGGGAAAGACAGACAGTTTTTAATTCCTCACCTTTTAAATATTTGATTAATTATGCGACATTTAAGTATTATATGCAATCAATCTGAATGATAGCGTTTGATAGTGTGACTGTTAACAAGTAATTAATCATTTTGTAAGTTTAAAGTCAAAATCAAAGAATTTTGACTTGTATATTACCGTAGTATTTTGATGGTGAAATTGTAGCCACACCAAAGTCGCGAAGAACGTTGCAAGCAGCACCGCAGTGGCCACGCGCAGTCGTGTCTCCTGACGCTTCATGCTCTGACAGTGCCGCATCAAGACCTGCAGCATCTGTCCCTGCTCCACACCAAACTCCAACATCTCGGTTTGAGCCATGTGCACGAATAATGCAACCACTTTGTAAGGCTGTCAGTGACGCTATTATATTTATAGTTACGCTCTTCATGTGAGGTTGAGCACAGACCGCCCTCTCTCCACCCTCACAGGAGACCGTTAATTATCGCGCGTCTGCAGGTCCGGACGCGCTGGACATCCGGGCTGCAGCTCAACAAAAAGTGAGCCAACGCATCAACCCAGAGGAAAACGCTATTGCTCAGCGTTCCTCTTCCACGCTTAAAAGACGGCGACTCTCAGTTCGTAGTTTGTATAAACTATTCCAGATATTTCCTTTAAAAATATGTAGGCTACAATTAGAGAAGCGGTCACTTATTTTGTTGTAGACTATAAGGGGGAAACTATGCGAAGATGCAATAAAAATTCATTCAAAAGTGAGAAAATGTTTGTAATCAGGTCATAGACAGAGATCAGATCCCATGTGTCCTATCATCCCAAAACAAAATATGTACACAGACATGAAACGCTTACAAAACAAATACATTTAACAGATAACCTAAAACAAATGTCCATATACCGGTGAATTCATCGTTACAGTGTAATTCCACAAGTAGCCCTGTCTTAATCATTTTCTTTCCCTTTTCTCTTCTTTTAGGACAGTTCTGGGAAACTTCAAAATGAAATTGTTTATTACTTTTGTAATTTAAGTTATTTGTAAATGAAGCAAAGTAATTTCTGTGTATTGTTTTAGTTGAAACTTGTAAATAAAAGACAAGTAGCTGTTCTGGAAATTGTACATTTTTGCAAAGCAAGTTATAATTAGTAAATGACAGAAATTCTACTATACATTTTTTTTTGCCTCTGAATAACATTTGCAAATTAAAATAAATTGTTCAATACTAAAAATACTTTTCACAACTAATTACAAAATGACTTCAATTCAACATCAGAAAAACAATCAAAATGTAATTAACAATACATAAAACAGATTGGAAAAAGAAAGAAATGCATTTTTATGTACGCTTTCATTCAGCTGAGCAGTGAGATCCTGGTGGAGCTGCTGGACCTGGATGGGCTGCCATAGAGCGCCTGGAGCGGCCTCTGCCAGTGAGGCATCATCTGGGATAGTGTTTGTGCAAACTGTCCAGCACTGAGACGTTCAGGTTTATCCTGCAGTACAGGGGTCTGGTCTGATTTAAGAAAATGAGGAAAGGACTAATTGTGTAGAGCTATGAAAAAGTAATTGATGGAAGAAATATGAGTTACTTTAGTAAAGTACTTTCAGTAACTACTATTAGCACGTTGAGGAAAAAATGCATGCATTTAAAACCTTAAAGGGGTCTTATGACGTTCCTAAAAAAACATTGTTTTGTGCATTTGGTGTAATGCAATGTGTTTATGCGGTTTAAGGTTCAAAAAACACATTATTTTCCACATACTGTACATTATTGTTTCTCCTCTATGCCCCGCCTTTCTGAAATGCGTTGATTTTTACAAAGCTCATCGTTCTGAAAAGCGAGGTGTGCTCTGATTGGCCAGCTATCCAGTGCATTGTGATTGGCCGAATGCCTCAAGCATGTGACGGAAATGTTACGCCCCTTACCATATCGTATGCCGGCTTCTGCTTGCAACAAGACAAAACCAGTAAAACCCATTATAAACGAGGCATTTGTTGCATCCAGTGGGGACATAATTACTGATTATAATGACTTATACTGTCTTTTTACACATTGCGTTGCGTATCGCGCTGCGTAAACAAAACCATGTCTGCATTTGTGATCGGAGAAACGTCAAACAACAAATGCTACTCTACACTGCTTAAAACTCGTGTTTGAATCATCAGTGGCAAATTCTTTAAATATGAAAACTTACTTACAGTCTGTGAGTCAGAAGCACCAGACCTTCCTTGCAAAGTTATAGAAACAGACACCGGCATTGTAGGATATTCTCTCAGGAAACAGTCCTCGTCCTCCATAAAATGCGCTGCACACATCTTATTTGGGTTGAACTGTTCTGGAACAGTGTTATAAATACAACTTAACCACTGATTTCTAGTTTTGTCCTCTTTTGGAAGACCAAACAAAGTAGTTTCTCTTTCACAACGAAACACACAGCGTCTCCACAACATGTTAGCGGCGGCAACAATACTACAGCGAGAATCAAAGTTATGCCTTCTTTCTTTGCGTGAACATTTGGGCGGCGTTATGCAAATCTTCCCACATAGTGACGTAGATATGTGGGGGCGTGTTAAAACGAGCCATTTTAGGTAGGCGTGGTTGACAACTTTTATAAAGAATATCTCTTTTGGATTTGAGACTTTAGTCTTTGCAACTTTACAGATCTTCTTTATGCACCAAGAGCTTGTAACACTCCAAAGAGAAAGGAAAAATTTAAATTGCATCATATGACCCCTTTAAGTAAAAGTATTATCATTCATACTGTAATGTACTTAAAGTATGAAGAGTAAAAGTAAAAGTAGCCTATGTATTCTACAGGAAAAACTATATATGATGTATGTTGCATTTTACTTCTGAATATGTTCAAGGTTGTTACATTTAAAATAATTTATATAGGCGTACTGTTGGGAAGTTTAATGTACAACAGTGCATGATATTGTAAAGGACCATGTTTTTGTATTGTAGCTGTCCTGTGAGAAAAAAAAAATCTCAGTACTTCTCATTTGTATGTGAATACTTATGGAATGTATTTCGTTACACTCTGGTCTAGCCTACTGTTGCCTAGCAACTTTGTCAGCTGTAGACGAGCGGCAGTAACTTTTGTAAGTTAACTTTTTATATTCAGCTGCATAAAACTAAACAGGGTTGAAAACCTGTTTAAATATGTTCACCATGGTCCATTTATGTACATAATAATCAGTAATAGAATAAACAACATATCACATTTTGGTAAGATATAAGTCGACATTTAATCGCTTTATATTTTGTATTTTTTCATGTCATTACAATATTCAAGTCGAAATCCAATACTTACATTTCAAGTGTAATTTGGTAATTAAAAGTCAAAAACTAACAATTCAGGCTCCAGTTATTTTCATTTACAAATAACATCTATGGCAGCGCTCTTCTGGCACCGTTGCTAGGCGACAGGAGCAGCCATGGGACACCTGCTGGTCCAATCAGGAAATCCAGCAAAGGCTAGACTCTAAGCATCCTTCGAAGACCGCGTTGGCCGCATCCTTCGAAGGTCTTTGAATTGGGATGCAGACTATGAATTGGGACGCAGCTATAGTCAGCATTCTGAAGACTGCGGACTTAAGAAGATCTTGGCTGGTCTAGCCTGAAAAATTATTATATTTATTTATTAATTATTATAAATTAATTATTATTTCATTGGTGATTTAAATATGAAATTTAATTGTAAGTGTGATACACCTTGATTTATAACAAGTTAATATTCATAAGATATGTGTTTGTGATAATACGCAGTCGTTTGTTAGAATTGCAACCTTCTTTGTGTAGGATAATATTAAGGTAGGGGGAACCGAAGAAAGCGGAACCAAAGTGCAGGTATCGTTGTGCTGCGGTACCGAGGTGACGGGCGCCGTCCTCTTCTCTCATACAGAGATTTGTATATGAAGATGGCGGTTCGCTCTTTCATTCACTGACTAAATTATCCTGTTTTCCAGGGCTGTCATCTAGGAGAGTGGAGAGTATTGAACCCCAATCAAAATCATTTACTACTGTAGTTTCACTAGTTTGAGACTCGTAACATAAGCTTGCCGAACAGTTTTGGAGAATCTGATGTTTCCCCATTCAAAGAGATAGGAGCTGCACTTGCATACCCGAGAGGCGTTTCAAAGATGGCCGCAGAGTAAAATGACTTGTCTTAAAGGGACTTTGGTATTACTTACCATTGGAGAAAGCGTAACAGTCATCTTGGATCATGTGTGCCTTGATAACCAATCACAATACAGCCTTGACGTCAATGAATTTCAGTTTTTCAGTTTTTCAATTTTCAGTTGTGCGACAGTCAATCGCCGTTTACGGATACCATAGGAAAGAGTGAGACGAGCCGTAAGCTGAATCCCACCTGTTGCAAAAAGTCTGTCACTTTTTTTTCAAAAAAATTTTTCGGTGTAAACTCTAAAAATGATTAAATCCAAAACTATTGTTTAGTGTAAAACATGTTGAAGATTAACCGATAGGCTGTTGATTCGTTAAATTATGTAAGCGGTTTCCTCACAAAAGCTGTATGTTTAGTGTAGTGACACACTTGTACATTGACATCCATTCAAACAAAACGGCCTCTGGTCTCCCTCCCTGCTTACCGCCAAAGTGGCAGTGTTAGCATTAGCAATTACACTTTTTTGGTTAAAGGTTGCAGGCTTGCCTTCCAGTGGCTTTGGCAATACCTCAATGGCAAAACCGTTACAAATTCAAAAGTTGCCACTTCAAGAAACTTTGTGACAGGTTTTACGGCAGAAAAATCTAACGCTAATTGGCTGCTTCTCACATGCTGTGTTGAGGTGTGTTTGAAAGAAAAATGCACACCTTCACGGAGTGGAGTGGATAATGTTTTCAGCGATTAACAACTTAAATTCTGCTCTGTACCAAAACTATTGTATTCCGCCAGAGAGGACTGTGACTGCAATGCATTTGGATTACTTTTAATACTGCATTTGACATTTTTGAAATAAATAAATAATTGTGATTGCACCATTTGTCTGTCATGTTTTCTTTATACTGTACATATTTTTAAGAAATAGTTATGGTTAGGTTTAGAGGAAGGAGTGGGATTAGTGGCTATAAAAATATATTTTTAATGCTATATTTACTAAAATGGTAATTTCCCTGCATATTTCAGTCAATTATGTTTTATATCTTTTTATATTCGCTATAAAATGGGTATGTTTAGGTCTGGGGGTAGGTTAAGGGGTATAAAAATTTAAATCACTTATCGATAAAATGTCATTTGATAAAAATATCTTTATGATATAAAAGATTCATAAAATGTTTTAGCTGTAAATACGAATCAATTAAGTTTTAAACATTGTAATATGTCCAAATTGTATGTTTTAGCATCAATCAAAACGTACAAAAATGTACGTTTTGTGCTTAAGTCCATTTGTAAACGTTGCGTACTAATGCCTGTGACCAGCCTGACATTTCATACACAATGGTAATTCAAAGTGCTTTACATAAAAAGGAATTAAATAATCAGTATATAAATAAGTTTTGTTTTGAGTGAAGCCTTGGTTTTCTAACTTGATCCTAATGATCTGAGTGGTCTGTTAGGTTTATATTCAGTGACCATATCTACAATGTATTGGGGTCCTATTGCCATTGAGTGATTTACGAACAAGTAATAACACTTTAAAATCAATCCTAAATGTAACTGGAAGCCAGTGTAAAGACCTGAGGACTGGTGTGATATGCTCAGATTTTCTGGTTCTAGTAAGAATTCTGGCAGCAGTGTTCTGGATGAGCTGTAGCTGTCTAATATGGCCTTTTTGGGAAGGCCAGTGAGGAGTCCATTACAATAGTCCACCCTGCTGGTGATAAAGGCATGAACAAGTTTCTCCCAAGTCTTGACTGGAAACAAAACATTTAATTCTTGCAATGTTTTTGAGATGATAATATGCTGTCATGTCATTACAATATTCAAGTCGAAATCCAATACTTACATTTCAAGTGTAATTTGGTAATTAAAAGTCAAAAACTAACAATTCAGGCTCCAGTTATTTTCATTTACAAATAACATCTATGGCAGCGCTCTTCTGGCACCGTTGCTAGGCGACAGGAGCAGCCATGGGACACCTGCTGGTCCAATCAGGAAATCCAGCAAAGGCTAGACTCTAAGCATCCTTCGAAGACCGCGTTGGCCGCATCCTTCGAAGGTCTTTGAATTGGGATGCAGACTATGAATTGGGACGCAGCTATAGTCAGCATTCTGAAGACTGCGGACTTAAGAAGATCTTGGCTGGTCTAGCCTGAAAAATTATTATATTTATTTATTAATTATTATAAATTAATTATTATTTCATTGGTGATTTAAATATGAAATTTAATTGTAAGTGTGATACACCTTGATTTATAACAAGTTAATATTCATAAGATATGTGTTTGTGATAATATGCAGTCGTTTGTTAGAATTGCAACCTTCTTTGTGTAGGATAATATTAAGGTAGGGGGAACCGAAGAAAGCGGAACCAAAGTGCAGGTATCGTTGTGCTGCGGTACCGAGGTGACGGGCGCCGTCCTCTTCTCTCATACAGAGATTTGTATATGAAGATGGCGGTTCGCTCTTTCATTCACTGACTAAATTATCCTGTTTTCCAGGGCTGTCATCTAGGAGAGTGGAGAGTATTGAACCCCAATCAAAATCATTTACTACTGTAGTTTCACTAGTTTGAGACTCGTAACATAAGCTTGCCGAACAGTTTTGGAGAATCTGATGTTTCCCCATTCAAAGAGATAGGAGCTGCACTTGCATACCCGAGAGGCGTTTCAAAGATGGCCGCAGAGTAAAATGACTTGTCTTAAAGGGACTTTGGTATTACTTACCATTGGAGAAAGCGTAACAGTCATCTTGGATCATGTGTGCCTTGATAACCAATCACAATACAGCCTTGACGTCAATGAATTTCAGTTTTTCAGTTTTTCAATTTTCAGTTGTGCGACAGTCAATCGCCGTTTACGGATACCATAGGAAAGAGTGAGACGAGCCGTAAGCTGAATCCCACCTGTTGCAAAAAGTCTGTCACTTTTTTTTCAAAAAAATTTTTCGGTGTAAACTCTAAAAATGATTAAATCCAAAACTATTGTTTAGTGTAAAACATGTTGAAGATTAACCGATAGGCTGTTGATTCGTTAAATTATGTAAGCGGTTTCCTCACAAAAGCTGTATGTTTAGTGTAGTGACACACTTGTACATTGACATCCATTCAAACAAAACGGCCTCTGGTCTCCCTCCCTGCTTACCGCCAAAGTGGCAGTGTTAGCATTAGCAATTACACTTTTTTGGTTAAAGGTTGCAGGCTTGCCTTCCAGTGGCTTTGGCAATACCTCAATGGCAAAACCGTTACAAATTCAAAAGTTGCCACTTCAAGAAACTTTGTGACAGGTTTTACGGCAGAAAAATCTAACGCTAATTGGCTGCTTCTCACATGCTGTGTTGAGGTGTGTTTGAAAGAAAAATGCACACCTTCACGGAGTGGAGTGGATAATGTTTTCAGCGATTAACAACTTAAATTCTGCTCTGTACCAAAACTATTGTATTCCGCCAGAGAGGACTGTGACTGCAATGCATTTGGATTACTTTTAATACTGCATTTGACATTTTTGAAATAAATAAATTTGCACCATTGCACCATTTGTCTGTCATGTTTTCTTTATACTGTACATATTTTTAAGAAATAGTTATGGTTAGGTTTAGATGGGATTAGTAGGTTTAGAGGAAGGAGTGGGATTAGTGGCTATAAAAATATATTTTTAATGCTATATTTACTAAAATGGTAATTTCCCTGCATATTTCAGTCAATTATGTTTTATATCTTTTTATATTCGCTATAAAATGGGTATGTTTAGGTCTGGGGGTAGGTTAAGGGGTATAAAAATTTAAATCACTTATCGATAAAATGTCATTTGATAAAAATATCTTTATGATATAAAAGATTCATAAAATGTTTTAGCTGTAAATACGAATCAATTAAGTTTTAAACATTGTAATATGTCCAAATTGTATGTTTTAGCATCAATCAAAACGTACAAAAATGTACGTTTTGTGCTTAAGTCCATTTGTAAACGTTGCGTACTAATGCCTGTGACCAGCCTGACATTTCATACACAATGGTAATTCAAAGTGCTTTACATAAAAAGGAATTAAATAATCAGTATATAAATAAGTTTTGTTTTGAGTGAAGCCTTGGTTTTCTAACTTGATCCTAATGATCTGAGTGGTCTGTTAGGTTTATATTCAGTGACCATATCTACAATGTATTGGGGTCCTATTGCCATTGAGTGATTTACGAACAAGTAATAACACTTTAAAATCAATCCTAAATGTAACTGGAAGCCAGTGTAAAGACCTGAGGACTGGTGTGATATGCTCAGATTTTCTGGTTCTAGTAAGAATTCTGGCAGCAGTGTTCTGGATGAGCTGTAGCTGTCTAATATGGCCTTTTTGGGAAGGCCAGTGAGGAGTCCATTACAATAGTCCACCCTGCTGGTGATAAAGGCATGAACAAGTTTCTCCCAAGTCTTGACTGGAAACAAAACATTTAATTCTTGCAATGTTTTTGAGATGATAATATGCTGATTTAGTTATTGCTTTGACATGACTACTGAAACTAAGGTCGGACTCCAGAATCACACCAAAATTCTTGACTTGCCTTTTTGTTGTTTGACCCCTAGAGTCAAGGTATGTATTCACCTTGAGAATTTCACCTTTGTTTCCAAATGCAATGACTTCAGTTTTCTCCGTTTAACTGAATAACATTTTGGCTTATCTAACTGTTAATTTAATCCGTGCATTGGCAGAGGGAGTCAATAGGGCTGTAGTCATTAGGCGATAAGGCTAGGTAAATCTGGGTGTCATCTGTATAGCTGTGAAAGGCAATTTGGTTTCTTTTCATTATTTGACTCAGTGGGAGCATATACAGGTTGAAAAAGAGTGGCGCAAAACTTGAGCCTTGAGGGTTTAGGGTTTGGATCTGTTTTTTTTGTAATTATGCCCAAGTTACTTACTATTTTTACTGTAGTAATTACAAGGAGAGTTTACAATAAAGGGTTATTTCACATGAAAATCTATTAGGTGTCAGACTCTGTTCCGTGTTTTGTGGTTGTTTTGCTCCTCATGTGCCTTCCTTTCCCATGTTTAATTTGTCCCAGGTGTTCCTCGTCTCTCTCTGTTCCTTGCTCATCAGTCCGCTCAGCAGTGCACCCGTGACATTAGGTGGGAGGGGAAGAAAAAAACCTAATGGTGCTATGTTCCTGCAAGAGGGTAGGAGGGAAAAACAAGTACTCAATGCATTGCAACGCGAGCAGCCAATAATAAATAAACAGTGCAAATGTATTGTAATAATCATGACATGACATTTTGATGTTTGTACTTTGTTCCTTTTCATATCCATCGGTCCATGTGCTGGCCCATTTTGCCAACCACATGGGCCACTACTCAAGATGGTGTTTCCTCATTGAATGAGTTTAGCTTGCATAATGTAGAAATACATACATTTTATAAAAACACATCAGAAATATGCTTCCGATGAAATCCATACAGCTGCTCAAAAAGCAATGAAAAATGTGTACTATGTTTCCAAATTAAAAAATGTTTCTCACTACAGAAAATGTTAAAAAGTTGCACCCATAAGAAATGTCCCTAAAAATAAGTATACTGAAATGTTATGGTCCTGATCACACTGCTGTAACACAATAAAAGTACACATCAATACAGTTTTAACAAGGATGTTCATTGTGCTTATGGACATTAATAAGCAACCTATCTTTGTATGGTACAACTAATGAACGTACAAATGCTAAATGGAAGTTCTACCTTCATATTTCAGTCGGCTGGATAGACTACAACTCTTCCTTTCCACCTATGTTAGTGTGATCCCAACTTAATGCCGGTGTGATCTCTTCAAGCAAAAAGAGATCTTAGTGAAAAACATCCACCCAAATCTGACTTGTGATGCAGCCTCATAAATCATACTGCGTTCACTCATTTGGCCACAGGAAAACTGGACCCCTAACTGAGCCTGTTTTCTCCCAAGGTTTTTTCCTCCATTTCTATCACCTGATAGATTTTGGGTCGCCTTTTGGCTTGCTTAGTTGAGGTTTAAAGAACACATCATTATCAGTAATATCATCAATTTGACAGAACTAATGTTATCAAAAGTGAACAAAACTGAATTGAGCTAAACAATGACACTATTGTCTTCTAGACTTGCTTTATAGCTAGGGATGTAACGATTCACCGTGAACCAGTTGAAAATCGATACAAATGTGACGATTCAAATCGGTTGAGATGTAAATGAATCACGATACATTTGGGGGTGGGAGTTTTATATGAAGGGGAACTGACGGTCTTTAGAAAAGTTTAGATGATATGTTCTTTTCATCTCGTCTCTGTATAATTCATATTAAAGCAGCATTCATAAGCACTGGGCTGCTTTGTTTACAGTGGTAACCAAGGAAACGCTGTATTGCTGCTGTTCCATAAGCACCACCTGCTGTCAGAGAGTGAATCTGCGTCTCATTCAGAGCTTCTGCTCTTTGTTTCGTGCAGACGAGAGAGACTAAAGTGATTATTACATTTTGAATATGGATATTTTTCTTACAAAAACACATCGATTCGCTACAGGAGACCTTTGTTCAACCCCCCCCCCCCCCCCGGAGCTGTGTGAGACATTTTTGTTTTATGGATGGGCGCTTTTTATTTCACTTCTTTTGGACTGAAGCACTGCAACACCCGCTGACTGCAATGATAGAGCTTGGAATAGCCAGGACAATTTTTAATATAACTCAGACTGGATTCGTCTGAAAGAAGAAAGTCATATACACCTAGGATGCCTCTGGGGTGAGTAAAACACAGCAGAAAAAATGTCAGCCTCTACTCTGCATTCACCATGGGTGTGGTAGAGGAGGACTGCAATATGGGCACCACACCTCAGCCTTCCACTGTCAGGGTTACATCTCCTAAGTCTCATTACGTGTACCAGCTCAATAAAGTCCCTCACATAGTCCTCAATGGGCCGATCTCCCTGACGGAGGCATATAATTTATGCTGCTGGATTCATATATTTTTGCTGGTCGTTAAATAAAGCCGCTGGATCCGGGTGTGGCTCAGTATTCTGCAATGTTGTGGAGGTGTGACAACAGAGATGTGGATCCAAATGCAGCTTTATTAAACAGAGTGGTCAAAACAGGCAGGTCAAACACCAGCAAACAGGTACCATCCAGGGCGAGACAAAAGAGTAATCCAACAAACAGGCACTGATCAGGGCAGGTAGCAAACAATCATAATCCAGGGTAAACAGTCCAAGGTCAAAAGACAAGGCAAGGCAAGGCAACAGGGAACTAGGAGAAACAGGAAAACACGAAGGCGTTACAGGCTATCAACACTGAGCCATACCCAGATCCAGCGGCTTTATCACCTTACTAAACTGAATTGAATGACCCTTGAACTGATTCAAGCTGCAAACGACACTACTGACTTCAGTTGAGCTGCTTATGTCTGAATTGAACTTAACTGATGGACTTGACAGTTATTGAACTGAACTGAACCAACACTGAACTGACTGGAGATTAAAAATAACTGTCTTTTAGAGCTGCTTTACAGCAGAATTTGGATTTGTCTCATATTTGAAATTTTCTGCTACTTCCCTGTTTAATACTGTGACACTGCTTTGAAACAATATGTATTGTATAAAGCAAATAAAGGTGTCTTTGCTTATGAATTACCCGGAAATGCAGGATTGCTGTAGACTGCACAAATACAGAATTCAGCTGTTTTATTTCAGTACCCTATATAGGGACTGCAGTAATACTGCAGTTTACTAATAAACTAGCAAATTTACTAGCAAAAAGTAAATAAACAGCTTATCACTACATTTAATTGCAAAGACTTGGCGCAACACTTACTGTCCAGTGTATCCCATAAAGCATCATCAAGGCTTCTATACAACCGTCCATATGAAAAAAAAAAGAGAAATTATGAAATCCACACTGGACAAACTCTTCCTGGACCTGGAGTCATGTTAGGGGAAAACAATCAAATTTGTGCAGGCAATCAGAGAAAATTGTTCAACTTCCTTCTGTCAACATCTTTATGGAACAATTTATAATTATATCCCCACCTTCTCAGACAAACCCTTTCTGTGAGGCATAACATCAGATGTTTCTATTGTTCCCTGCATTTACCTTTATATTATTAATTTGTGCAGATCTAGTTCTAGATCAGATCTAGAGTTAAAGAAAAGCAAAAGCAACAACTGAAAGGACCCAAGACCTATTAGCAGCAGGTGCTTGTAAAAGAAGGGTGTAGGCCTATAGTTATAAATTATTCCATATAGACGTTGACAGAAGGAAGTTGAAGAATGTTCTCTGGTTGCCTGTGCAAACTTGATTGTCCTTACCTTCTGGTTTCCCCTTAATGTGACTCATAAGTCTAGGCAGGGTTGATCCTGTGGGAATGCCATCATTTCTCACTTTTTTTTTTGTTTCATATGGACAGTGTTGCGATATTTTTCGCGAAAATTTGATGTATGATTATAACGATAATCAATGATCGTTTCAACATTGGATGTCTTAATGCAGACTGTGAGTCCTAGGTGCTTTCCAATTAGCAAGTGTAGGTGCTCCCCATTGGACAGTGCTGATGAACTTGAGCGAACCAGTAAACTTTGGGTGACTTCCATATGTCAAGGATGGCACAAACAAGTTTGATGAATAGCCTGAGGACACCTGTGTCCAAAGGGAGGGTGAGATCATAAGTATTGGGAGAATGGTTCAAGCTAGCATGAGTTCACAGTTAGAAAGTATATCAGGATGGCCCATGAAGACACCTGCATCCAGGGGGAAGATGAGATAAAAAGTATTTCATGAGTTCACACTTACATATAATTAGCTGCTGTATGGTAATGAATATTTGGCGTGCTGTCCGGGGAAGGGCTCCGAGCTCACGAATGGCCCGAACCTAGAGTACCCCCAATATAAGTGTAGTAAGGACTCGAAGTGAGGAGATGGGGTGGTGGAGGAATGCTGATAAACCATCAGTGGATAGAGGTAAGTCAGCTGTATTTATACCTATTGGTGTTGATTAACTTGAGTGCGCTCCACTTGTGTTAATTAGGCTAAGTATCTGACGAGCTCCTCCCGAACTTTGTTAATAAAACATCCTTAGGAGAATGGTTCAAATTAGCAGGAGTCCACAATTAGAAAGTATACCAGGATGAGTAAGAATGAGTGTAGCAAAACTAGTGGAGTAACAAGTCGGGTCAGACAAAGACACAGATGCGGTGACCGTCATCTTGGCTTTGTTGCTTTGTCCAATAAAGTCTTATTTTGACATCTGGAACTCTTGAACATCATTTATTACATTGAGAAGTATGAGAGGCCGTTCAAGACATTATTCAAACTTTACTCGCGCACACACTATCAAACTCTCTCTCATACACTACTATAAGGTCTTTCACACACTATCAAAGCTTTCATACGCACTATCAAACTCTCGCGCAAGTGGGGGAGCCCGCTTATTTTTTTTTATGGGGGGTTTGTGCGCTTGCGCGTGCCTCAAAAGAGGCCTTACAATGTCTTACAAAGATACATAACAGCAACAAGTGTATGCACTACTTGGTTTATGCAAGCACTATATAGGATAAATCACTATACAGGATTTACCCTATTATACTTTATCGACACGAATTGATAGGTGAAGCAACAAACAGCCACCCACAAATAGTCTATAAACAAAGCATCAGGCTGTCTTTGAGTTCACATGAGCAACGGTTAACATAAAGTTACTCGTCGTCAGGCTACAGCAGAATACCATAATTCCTCCGGTCAATTAGGCCTAAGACATCGAGAGTCACGCAGACCTATAACAACCCAGCCACAACACATAACTGCAAATAACATGCCTTACCTTAACAAAGAATCGAGCACAGAGTCCAACGTTTATATTTTTTCTACGAATCTTTGAGTTAACATGTCCTAAACATGAGTGGAATTTGCATCGCAGCGCCCCCACACCTTGATGCTCATGACAAGAACAGCAGGTACAGTTATCTTTATTGAAGTGAATTAGGTTTAAATCGCCGTCATGCATGAATGAATGATATTTTTGCAATTTTACACATAATAATCTACAATGATCACATTACACAAAACTGAAATTGCATGTCAAAATAACACATTGTCAATATTTTTTGAGACCCCCCAAAATTTCACAAATCACGTTTTCAGGGGAGCCCATGACTTATTAAGGGGAGCCGAGCTGCCCCTAGCTCCCCCGTAAGTTTGCACCCTGTTCACACACACTATCAAACTCTCTCGTGCACACTACCAAACTCATTCACACAAACTCTCTCGTGCACACTACCAAACTCATTCACACAAACTCTCTCGCGCACACTACCAATCATAAATTGGGTGGGTCTGAGGACCTCTGCTGGCCATCTTCCTCTTTATTTATATATTGTTATTGTGTCTATATTATTCTGTGTTGTTTCTTTGTAATTTGCAGTGGTGGAAAGAGTACTGAAAATTTGTACTTAAAGCTGCAGTCCGTAACTTTTTTTGGTTAAAATTGATCCAAAATCAATATTTGAGCAAGTACATAACCAGCCAGTGTTCAAAACTTTTGCCTTACTTTAGCCCGATTCACAACGGTTAGCTTATAATAATGTTTTCTAATTTGAGTGGTACGGGTAGGTTTTCGCGGGAAATTGCCTGCATACCAGCATGGCACTGCGTCATTACATCACGTCTGTAAACATAAAGAAGTTGTACTACTAGGCTACGATAGCTACTAGGCTATCGCATGTGAGGATCTTGCAGGTGGCGGATCGTTATAGCCTTTTCTCACAGCAGCCAGAATAATTAAATGTATCATTTTGATGGCGGATTGTAATCCATAAAGGATTATGTGTTTATGAAACACGTCATGTGAATGCAATTAAATTATATTCCAGTTATAAAGGTGCTTCTGATTACAGATAGCCTGGGATTACAAAGATTTGTATTTTAAAGAAAACCAGTTCGAAGGGAGCATAATTTGCTTTTTGGGTTAAAAAAATTTCTTAATATGAAATTCAAAGAGTATGACAATTAGATTAGGCTGTGGAGAAAATGAAATCTACCCGCTAATACAGGTGCATCGTAGATGAGCTGAAGGCCACTGTCAAAGAAACCTGGGCTTCCATACCACCTCAGCAGTGCCACAAACTGATCACCTCCATGCCACGCTGAATTGAGGCAGTAATTAAAGCAAAAGGAGCCCCTACCAAGTATTGAGTACATGTACAGTAAATGAACATACTTTCCAGAAGGCCAACAATTCACTAAAAATGTTTTTTTTATTGGTCTTATGAAGTATTCTAATTTGTTGAGATAGTGAATTGGTGGGTTTTTGTTAAATGTGAGCCAAAATCATCACAATTAAAAGAACCAAAGACTTAAACTACTTCAGTCTGTGTGCATTGAATTTATTTAATACACAAGTTTCACAATTTGAGTTGAATTACTGAAATAAATGAACTTTTCCACGACATTCTAATTTATTGAGATGCACCTGTACACAATATACTCATAGTCACCAATGCTGATGTTGTTAACATTAATCATTTGAGAATAAAGTATAACAATGATAATAATTTGAACGGTTTGATGTGATATGAGCTAACCAATCTTTAGATTTAATCACCATTGGTAGCGAGATTTATGGTAATGCTTTTTTCCTCAGTTGGTCAGAACAAATTTGAACAGACTTGTTACTTACATGTTCAAATGGCAATATACAGTGAAAATTCTTATTTGGGTCATATTCCAAGACGTAGGCTAGAATCTGTGATTGCGAAATACAGTAAATATTCACACCGGTGCGGTAACTGACTGCCACACATACTCTTCAGAACATTAGATCAATCTGTGCCAACTCACAACCCACGCAAGCTAGATAATTCTGCGGAATTAGCTGCAATTCCAGGTTTTAAAACAGAGATGGCGACAGAGGCAAAACGTCTCGGGTTACTTATGTAACCATGGTTCCCTGAGTAGGGAACGAGACACTGCGTCCTCTAGGGGTCGCTATGGGGAACGCCTCGTCGTGACTCGTATCTGAAGCATACATTGAAAAAACACCAACTCGGTGGCCGGCGACAGCCATGACGTCACTACCGGTGCGACTACAGTATAAATCGGTGCCGGGAGCTACACATCATTCTCTTCTTCGTCTTCATTGACTGTTCTGTTTGAAGCGTGCATTTTCAAGGAAAAAGTAAGAGCTATCTATTAATATTATGGCGAGCACTAGTAGAGCATTTAGAAGGTGTGTGCATCCGTGTCAGCGCTATTTGACACCAGATGACACACACGATCTATGTGTTGTTTGTTTGGGCGAGGAGCACGCACGCGATGTCCTCGAGGGGGCAATCTGCGTGCATTGCGAGTTTTTTCCAATGAAAAAACTCCGTTCTCGTTTGTCTCTCTTTTCAAGTAAAGAGGGGCAGCCATCTGCTTCCCGCGGTTCAGGACCCTCCGCTGCCGAGGCACGGAGGAGAATGAGCTCGTGGGGATCTCAGGTGGACCTGGCCGATGAGTTTAGAGAGGGATTTTCCTTCTCGCGCTCATCGGCGGGGGGCGAGAGACAGCCACTGGAGGATGATTTTCTCTCTTTAACATCATCTGATCCAGGGGCCAGTGCTCTGCTGGTTTCAGCCCAGGAAGAGCTATATATATATATATAGCTCTTCCTGGGCTGAAACCAGCAGAGCACTGGCCCCTGGATCAGATGATGTTAAAGAGAGAAAATCATCCTCCAGTGGCTGTCTCTCGCCCCCCGCCGATGAGCGCGAGAAGGAAAATCCCTCTCTAAACTCATCGGCCAGGTCCACCTGAGATCCCCACGAGCTCATTCTCCTCCGTGCCTCGGCAGCGGAGGGTCCTGAACCGCGGGAAGCAGATGGCTGCCCCTCTTTACTTGAAAAGAGAGACAAACGAGAACGGAGTTTTTTCATTGGAAAAAACTCGCAATGCACGCAGATTGCCCCCTCGAGGACATCGCGTGCGTGCTCCTCGCCCAAACAAACAACACATAGATCGTGTGTGTCATCTGGTGTCAAATAGCGCTGACACGGATGCACACACCTTCTAAATGCTCTACTAGTGCTCGCCATAATATTAATAGATAGCTCTTAATATTATGGCGAGCACTAGTAGAGCATTTAGAAGGTGTGTGCATCCGTGTCAGCGCTATTTGACACCAGATGACACACACGATCTATGTGTTGTTTGTTTGGGCGAGGAGCACGCACGCGATGTCCTCGAGGGGGCAATCTGCGTGCATTGCGAGTTTTTTCCAATGAAAAAACTCCGTTCTCGTTTGTCTCTCTTTTCAAGTAAAGAGGGGCAGCCATCTGCTTCCCGCGGTTCAGGACCCTCCGCTGCCGAGGCACGGAGGAGAATGAGCTCGTGGGGATCTCAGGTGGACCTGGCCGATGAGTTTAGAGAGGGATTTTCCTTCTCGCGCTCATCGGCGGGGGGCGAGAGACAGCCACTGGAGGATGATTTTCTCTCTTTAACATCATCTGATCCAGGGGCCAGTGCTCTGCTGGTTTCAGCCCAGGAAGAGCTATATATATATATATAGCTCTTCCTGGGCTGAAACCAGCAGAGCACTGGCCCCTGGATCAGATGATGTTAAAGAGAGAAAATCATCCTCCAGTGGCTGTCTCTCGCCCCCCGCCGATGAGCGCGAGAAGGAAAATCCCTCTCTAAACTCATCGGCCAGGTCCACCTGAGATCCCCACGAGCTCATTCTCCTCCGTGCCTCGGCAGCGGAGGGTCCTGAACCGCGGGAAGCAGATGGCTGCCCCTCTTTACTTGAAAAGAGAGACAAACGAGAACGGAGTTTTTTCATTGGAAAAAACTCGCAATGCACGCAGATTGCCCCCTCGAGGACATCGCGTGCGTGCTCCTCGCCCAAACAAACAACACATAGATCGTGTGTGTCATCTGGTGTCAAATAGCGCTGACACGGATGCACACACCTTCTAAATGCTCTACTAGTGCTCGCCATAATATTAATAGATAGCTCTTAATATTATGGCGAGCACTAGTAGAGCATTTAGAAGGTGTGTGCATCCGTGTCAGCGCTATTTGACACCAGATGACACACACGATCTATGTGTTGTTTGTTTGGGCGAGGAGCACGCACGCGATGTCCTCGAGGGGGCAATCTGCGTGCATTGCGAGTTTTTTCCAATGAAAAAACTCCGTTCTCGTTTGTCTCTCTTTTCAAGTAAAGAGGGGCAGCCATCTGCTTCCCGCGGTTCAGGACCCTCCGCTGCCGAGGCACGGAGGAGAATGAGCTCGTGGGGATCTCAGGTGGACCTGGCCGATGAGTTTAGAGAGGGATTTTCCTTCTCGCGCTCATCGGCGGGGGGCGAGAGACAGCCACTGGAGGATGATTTTCTCTCTTTAACATCATCTGATCCAGGGGCCAGTGCTCTGCTGGTTTCAGCCCAGGAAGAGCTATATATATATATATAGCTCTTCCTGGGCTGAAACCAGCAGAGCACTGGCCCCTGGATCAGATGATGTTAAAGAGAGAAAATCATCCTCCAGTGGCTGTCTCTCGCCCCCCGCCGATGAGCGCGAGAAGGAAAATCCCTCTCTAAACTCATCGGCCAGGTCCACCTGAGATCCCCACGAGCTCATTCTCCTCCGTGCCTCGGCAGCGGAGGGTCCTGAACCGCGGGAAGCAGATGGCTGCCCCTCTTTACTTGAAAAGAGAGACAAACGAGAACGGAGTTTTTTCATTGGAAAAAACTCGCAATGCACGCAGATTGCCCCCTCGAGGACATCGCGTGCGTGCTCCTCGCCCAAACAAACAACACATAGATCGTGTGTGTCATCTGGTGTCAAATAGCGCTGACACGGATGCACACACCTTCTAAATGCTCTACTAGTGCTCGCCATAATATTAATAGATAGCTCTTAATATTATGGCGAGCACTAGTAGAGCATTTAGAAGGTGTGTGCATCCGTGTCAGCGCTATTTGACACCAGATGACACACACGATCTATGTGTTGTTTGTTTGGGCGAGGAGCACGCACGCGATGTCCTCGAGGGGGCAATCTGCGTGCATTGCGAGTTTTTTCCAATGAAAAAACTCCGTTCTCGTTTGTCTCTCTTTTCAAGTAAAGAGGGGCAGCCATCTGCTTCCCGCGGTTCAGGACCCTCCGCTGCCGAGGCACGGAGGAGAATGAGCTCGTGGGGATCTCAGGTGGACCTGGCCGATGAGTTTAGAGAGGGATTTTCCTTCTCGCGCTCATCGGCGGGGGGCGAGAGACAGCCACTGGAGGATGATTTTCTCTCTTTAACATCATCTGATCCAGGGGCCAGTGCTCTGCTGGTTTCAGCCCAGGAAGAGCTATATATATATATATAGCTCTTCCTGGGCTGAAACCAGCAGAGCACTGGCCCCTGGATCAGATGATGTTAAAGAGAGAAAATCATCCTCCAGTGGCTGTCTCTCGCCCCCCGCCGATGAGCGCGAGAAGGAAAATCCCTCTCTAAACTCATCGGCCAGGTCCACCTGAGATCCCCACGAGCTCATTCTCCTCCGTGCCTCGGCAGCGGAGGGTCCTGAACCGCGGGAAGCAGATGGCTGCCCCTCTTTACTTGAAAAGAGAGACAAACGAGAACGGAGTTTTTTCATTGGAAAAAACTCGCAATGCACGCAGATTGCCCCCTCGAGGACATCGCGTGCGTGCTCCTCGCCCAAACAAACAACACATAGATCGTGTGTGTCATCTGGTGTCAAATAGCGCTGACACGGATGCACACACCTTCTAAATGCTCTACTAGTGCTCGCCATAATATTAATAGATAGCTCTTACTTTTTCCTTGAAAATGCACGCTTCAAACAGAACAGTCAATGAAGACGAAGAAGAGAATGATGTGTAGCTCCCGGCACCGATTTATACTGTAGTCGCACCGGTAGTGACGTCATGGCTGTCGCCGGCCAACGAGTTGGGGTTTTTTCAATGTATGCTTCAGATACGAGTCACGACGAGGCGTTCCCCATAGCGACCCCTAGAGGACGCAGTTCGAAGTTCCCATGAAAGGGAACTTACGGACTGCAGGTTTAAGTACAAGTAAAAGTAGGCCTACAGCTTTAAAAATATACTCAAAAAAGTACAAGTACCCGAAAAACTACTTAATTACAGTAACGTGAGTAGTTGTAATTCGTTACCTCCATTTACAGTCAGTAGCACAGCTCCTGACTGTAAATTTAGGTGGGTCAGATTCTGGTTCGGTCGTAGTGCTAGTTTATAATAAACTCAAGAAAGCTTATAGACTTTATAGTCTAACTAACACATGCACACACTTTTGGCAGAGATCTAATGTCTTTTGTCTTCGAATGTTTATTTAGAATGTTACAAGTTGTTGAGGAATTTAAGTGAGGAAACGAATATCACGTCTCATCTCAAAACGAACATAAAACCAACACAACAGAACTATATAAAGGCTTTTTTCGTGAGCACATTTCAACTTCAGGATTAACACTTTCATTAATTTAAAACACTACTCCACATAGGAAAAACAGACATGCCAGCTACTTACTGACCTGATGCAGACACATATAGCTGAAGCTGACTGATATCGTCTTGGTCTGGAGCGAGATAAGGTAACCTGAAAATAAGCGGGGCAGTCAATACTGCCCAAATGGCTCTCAATTAGAGCGTGCTGCAGTTCCACTTTTCACCACAGATTTACATCGCAAAATTTGTGGGGCGCTGTTGAGTTCGGGAGAACACCGGCACGACTGCCCGACTTGCCGAGTTTGTCAGGCTGCAGCGAGGACCTCTTGCGCTTGCAATGAATTTTAATATATCCTGCGCACTTTATGATTTAAAATGGTCAAGAAAATCCGAAAAATATTTGTTGCCGAATGCTGAACACATTTACAGTTTATTATTTATTCAGTTTATATACAGTAGAGGTGCCGCGCCCGGTAATGTTTGTTTTAATTTTTGTATTCTTTAATAAAGTGATTGTCTTTGTTTTTGTGGTCCATGTCTCCTAGCTCACCCTGCCTTTGGAAGTGAACCTGAGTGCCTTTGTGTAAGATACGGTTATTTATTTACTCAGTCAGGGCAGTTACAAAAACGTGATTTATTCATTCATAAGTTCTTCATTAGCAACACTTTGAAGCTTAAATTCACAACATTACTCAACTGAAACCCTGTAACTTCAGACTTGACTCACCTTTTTCCGTCAGATATAAAGTCTCTGCCACAAGGGGGCAGTACGTACCGCTACATCTAGGCCTACATCAACTAATCAGCCCTTCTCATACGCTTTACTTCATGAACTATATACACCTCCTTGTTCAGCATCCAGATGTTACATTGAGAATCACTCAACTAAACGTTTTTGGTTCCTAGAACAGAATGTCAGTCGATGGCTGTAAACAAATAAAGAAACTAATTACAACCATTAGATATTTTGTAAATTCTCATTAGCTTGTTAGACAAATATCTCCTACAATGTAATGTGGGTTTATGGTTATGCTGTTCTGGTTCTGCAAGGAACACAACACTAACGGTTTGACAGACATCAACCATTTTTTTCTCTCTCTGAATAAATAGTCTATACATTTTTTATTAAAGGTACTTTATTTTTTATAAGATTTATTTTGCCATTCTACCCAAGTACAAAATATAGAACTCATTAAACAACTGATATTTTGTACAACTTTAGTTGAACTTCAATGTTTTCTTTTCTGTACTTTTTACCTAGGAAACAAGTCAAAATAAAACATTGTTTGGTCAGAAAAGACTGAAAAGCTTAAAGCTCAGATAACAGTAACATAAGGCATATTACATTGTCTGTTTGTGACATTTTTGTAGCCATTCATTTATTAAACATCTATCACAAACAACTTTACAAGTTGAACAAAACAATAAAATATACAGAAATTAACTTAAAGAATATGAGGCATGCAGAGGGAAAACACATAGCTTTATTTATAATTATTAGTTTAAATAAAAATATTAAAATGACATAAATATAATATTGTTTGCATATTTGAGAACAGTAAAAAAAGTAGTCAACTGAAATCACTCAGCGTGAACGATTACCTTTTTAGTTATAACATGTATAAGGGCTTAGCTGTGAAAAATCTAAACTGTCATACAAAATAAAATAAAAATTAAAAAAAAGGCATTAAATTTACTCTCTTACTTTAAATATCTTCTTTAGATTCGGCCAGCTGGTTTGGGTCATCTGAATACAAAAAAGTATGAATCATCATAAATGGTATTTTCCTGACAGAAAAAAAACTTTCACACTCGCTGGAAAAGAAAAGCACTCCACTGTCTCATTAAAACAGCTGATGTTGTTCAGATTCATACGGCTTGCTTGACTGATTGGATTAGTGTAACTAGTGGTATTTTTATATGTGAAAAAAAAAACACCACTACCACCCCTAGACATTCACCACCTCCATCAGAAAACATTTCCATCACATTCATGAACAAATAATTGCTTCTGTGGCTGGATGAATCTGTTTACAGCTAAAAACTGGCACCACATTCCAAGAACTTTGACAAATAAAAATGCTGATTTCTTGTCTTAAAAAAGAAGCGCATATTTACACAATAAAATATTGCTCCATAGCCTTAGCATTTGACACAATGAGCATTTATATCAAACACTGATGCACAAAGATAGGGTGTTAAGAGGTGTTTACATTCAGCTGTCGATAATTAAAATACTGCATGATTATATATATATATATACAGGAAGATGCATTTCACTAAAGAAATACCCACTTGCTCAGAATTAGCTTACTACTGTTTTGTAAAACAATGCTTGCAGGCAGTTATTACATCTTTTATGTAAGTAATACATGAGAATCTTCAAAGTCAGTGCTCATAAACAGTACATCATGCCCTTTTTGGTCTTGACTCATAAAAAAACTGAAACAAAACAAACCTAACTCATATATCTGTTGAGAGGAAAATGTGTCATGCTTCTGAGAAGATCATGAGATGTGATCTTGATATTTCGAAAGAAAGAAGAAAAAACACCAAGAAAGTATCACAACCCCCCACGCAATCCTTGTTAATGTCAGCGAGCATTTCCTAGTACAACAGCTGGAAAATCTCAGGTGTTCTAGCAGCTGATCTTGAGACCGCGTCCACTCAAAATGTCACATTTAAAGCTAATAAGAATATAAGAACAACCGTCATTGTAAAAATTGGAGATGGATATGGTTTTCACCTGGAAAGCCAATCACTTCTGCAATATATGCAACACTCTACCAGTCGTCTGCCCATTTTATGATAGTGATAAAGGTGGAGAAGGGTCTGGGTTGGTAGTTCACCAAATGACTTGGAAATACTCTCACTGATAACTGGCTTGTTGACTGCATTTTCATCAGAAGGAAAGTGTTGAGCTTTGCGTCTGGAAACGAGTTGTCACTCACCACCTGAGTGTCATGTGCGGCTGAAAACACCTCCTTCGTCCCATCATAACTGAAATCCACTACAATTTTGAGTTCTACAGTAGAACTGTTATTCTTCTGTGGCTTTAGAATGAAGTTTGCTTGTATGTAGACCAGGTAGACACCTTTCTCTCGAATGACCATCCACATGTTGGTCTGGTCCAGAATACTCTCACTCTCATCCCTGTATCCCAGCCACTCATCTTCCCAGATCAAACGATGATCTGCCTGACTGTAATTCTGAGCTTGAAGAAGATAAAGATAAACATGTAGCAAGAATTCGCATTATAGAATCACAGAGGTTTACATTAAGTTATGCAATTGTAATATAATATCGTTTTTAATGTGAAATGTGGACTTTGTGAAACCATTTTCTTTCTTTCTACCAATAGGCTATCTTTCATAAATATATCTAGAAACAAATTTGTGGCTAATCACCTTTTAGAAGCCAGTGTTCTTGAGAGACTTGTTGTCTGAACATCATTTCTGTACGTTCAGAGACTGTCAGATAGAAAAAAGGAAAGAAAAACATGTGTAAATATCTCCAAGTTTGCCACCACTGAGCAAATGTTGATTAAAAGTGACAACAACAAAACTTGTTGTATGACTAAACGTGCAATTCACAGCTGTACAGGAAAATGTGATGAAGCAGACCACAAAAATGCATTTACACAAAAACACAGCGAGACAGCTTGGCTCCCCACCCAAAACATTCTCACAGCAGACTCCCACAAACACTGTCTCAGTTATACAGAATGTTACCATTAGAGTGTGTTACCATTACCATTACAGTAACCACAGTTATTATACTACCGTTAAACTGCAATCAACTAGAATGGAGATTCTTTCAATAGTAAGAGCTTTCAGAACCTTTCTACCTTTTACAGTAGCCTTTCTGTTTATGTTAGTTGCGGTTCGTATCAACTTCTATTGTTTATTTAGTTGACTACAACACACACCGTAAATCATGATCAGTTTTCATGTAAACAAATTGTTTAAGGGGTTATTGGTGTCAAACCAATGGGATGGAGTTTTTTATCTTAATATAGCCTACACGTTATATAGGCTATGTTCTAACAGGTGTTTCGAACGCTTTTATTTAGTAACGACAGAATTAAAATGACAAGTTATCAGAGGTATAAAAGTCGCATTCGCTGAGGAGGTTACCATAGCATCAGTATTCTTTAAGTATCTTTTATATATATATATATCAAAAATTATAACAAATTCTTAAGTTTAGATCTTTCGTTTTGCGCCAAATGACCGTTGCCACTTCAGAACCTTTCTACCTTTTACAGTAGCCTTTCTGTTTATGTTAGTTGCGGTTCGTATCAACTTCTATTGTTTATTTAGTTGACTACAACACACACCGTAAATCATGATCAGTTTTCATGTAAACAAATTGTTTAAGGGGTTATTGGTGTCAAACCAATGGGATGGAGTTTTTTATCTTAATATAGCCTACACGTTATATAGGCTATGTTCTAACAGGTGTTTCGAACGCTTTTATTTAGTAACGACAGAATTAAAATGACAAGTTATCAGAGGTATAAAAGTCGCATTCGCTGAGGAGGTTACCATAGCATCAGTATTCTTTAAGTATCTTTTATATATATATATATATATATATCAAAAATTATAACAAATTCTTAAGTTTAGATCTTTCGTTTTGCGCCAAATGACCGTTGCCACTTGCACCCTCGACAGATCGCGCCCTCCACAGGGACTTTCTAAAACGCTTCACGTGATCTTAATGGACTGATTCAGTGACATAAACAGAACAAACTCTATATATAGCCTACCTTACTGATGATGCACACTATATACAGGCTAAAAGATACACTTAGAATATAAACGCAGTGTTTTTCTCCCATAGATTATAAACAAAAAGCTAAAGGAGCAATGTAGTAAAAAGGGAAATAAATTCCGCCAATAGTCGCAATACATAAACAGAACAAACTCTATATATAGCCTACCTTACTGATGATGCACACTATATACAGGCTAAAAGATACACTTAGAATATAAACGCAGTGTTTTTCTCCCATAGATTATAAACAAAAAGCTAAAGGAGCAATGTAGTAAAAAGGGAAATAAATTCCGCCAATAGTCGCTGACAAAAGACACAATAAGTACTGTAATTATGAGTTAATATTTAGGTATAACTTACCATTCACGATGTTTATTCTTTGGCATCCAGGCACCTGTTGAAGTTACAGTAAGACATGTCACTGTCATGCATATTCCTAGAGTAGCCTAGACTGCACAGAAGCAGAGCCTACGTAAATACGCATAAATGCATCCATTCGTTGTTTACAAACACGCCCTCTGCAACTTGATCCATGAATCAGCTATCCATAGCTATAAAATGCTGGAGAAAGCTCTACGATGGAAAACAAGGAAGTGTTTCTCTGCCCTGTGTGTGAACTGAGGATCGGACCCTTTTTTTTTCTCTTTTTCATAAAAATATTAAAACCGCATGCTTGCTAGAATGGTAAACTGTCTTACTAGACTTTTATTCAACGAAATCAATCGCGGAGGTATTCTTCAACGTGTCCCACAGAATCCTGAACACGGGGTAATTTTATTGTCCAAAATAATATCTAGCCAGATAAAGAATCTGAAATTCTAAGGCTGTAGATCGAATTATATTTACCTTTGACATGAAAACATATGCCAAGCACGATGCGATTAAAATAAAGACCAAAGCTATCGATGTCCAGATAATATGCGTCCTAGCTGCCCGCGCTGTATCCATGCCTGCTTCGCAAGAAGTTGAAATAACAACAGTCTCAAACAAGAAATGCCTCTTGTACCGGATGAAGTTGTCGAACGTAATGAGATAGGAGTCTCTCCCACGCGTTCATCGGTGCGCTATTAACTCCGCATCACCTGTGGGTGAGATGAGGGTGGATGCGAGCATGGTAACAGAAAACTCATAGCTTTCACTATGTAAAGCATGCATTCATGCATTTCACTGATTTCTTGTTGTAATCTAAGCCAACATCTTGTTTCATTTGAGTTAATAGCACTGTTTGTAATTTCACTCTTTTATCAGATTACCTGTCTGGAGAGTCAATAACCTAAAATCGACCAATATAAGGTAAACCTAAAAAATAAATAAAAATTAAAGGTAAACCTAAAAAATAAAAAACCCTAAATCTACCAAAATAAGGTGAGATGGTTGGTGTATGGAGGACAGTGAAACTTTCCCTCATGTCAGTTCTGAAATGGTATCATTTTTGTAAGACACAGAAATTCAAATCTTTAATCTTAAAAGGTCCTGACAAGTGACAGTGAAAAATAACTCTTAAAGGCACAGTTCACCCACACTCTAAAAAATATAGGACAGAACACATGTTGGGTTAATTTGTTTATTTAATCTAGCATATTGGGTTGATTCATTTTTACTATAATACTAGCTTAATTTTTACTTTTTTACTAAAGGACTGCCACCCTGTGTTTCACTCATAGCCGAAACATGCTGTGACTGTCTCTATGACTTGCCCATAACAAACAGTAAACAGCTCCGAGGACATATTTTAACATCCAAAGTATTTATATTCTGTATCTTTATAAATAAAATCGTTTATTTTATGCAAAGCATCAGGCTTTTCCATCACGCGAAAAGACCGACGCCACTCTCGTTTAGGTGATTCACACCGCGCGCCTGTATGATGCTTTGCATTAAATTGAACGATATACAGCACAGTAATGATTTTATAGATAAAATTAAAATGTACACAAACCTGTATTTTACAGAAGAAATGCATCTATTCGATGGCGTTTAGAACTACTCTCTCCTGAAGAGGACGCAAAATCCCTGCGATTAATAACTCAACCGCTGGGTTACGTCTGACCCAGGACCCAGGAGTAACACAAAAACTACCCAAACATTGGTTATATCTTACCCAGGAGCTGGGTAACACAAAAACTACCCAAACACTGAAAAAAAAGACCCAAAAGGCTCAACCCAGCATTTGTGTAAAAAAAAAATTATTTTTTAAAAAAACTGTATTTTTTTAGAGTGCAGAAATGAAAATTCTGTCATCATTTTCTCACCCTCATGTCATTACAAACCTAGATAAATATCAAAAGGAGAAATTTTGGAAGATATTATATGAAGATATTAAGTCTCAAAAGGCTGTAATAATCACTGTAAAAGTAACAAAGTAGTCTACATGTGCATATAAATCTCACATCCTCCAGAACGGCCATCTGCTATTGTGTGTGAGGATTGTTAAAGTTGTAGCTGGTTTGTGAAGTAATAATTTGTTTGTATCAGATCTTTTAGTGATTTTTTTTTATCAAACTGTTCTGAATGATTCATTCATGGTTCTGAATTTAAACTCATTGAATAATTTCATGATTTAATTTATGAAATAGCTTTAGCTGGACAAATGACTTTGTTATTGTCTTCTTGTATTATTGACAAACTATTTTCCTGTTTGACACTGTAAAGCTGCTTTAACACAATCAGCATTGTATAAAGCGCTATACAAATAAAGGTGAATAATCACAGATTATGCAACAGCTGCTGTTATAACAGCAACGGTGACTGGAATTAAATTAGTTCACTTCCAGAATGAAAATTCTGGAAGTGAACTACTCCTTTAATAGAACGTTTTGCAGAATGCTGTTGTCATTCCATCAGCTACTTTTGTTTAAAGTCCCTATTATCAGACAACTTCAATTTCAACTGTTCCCCACACAAAGCCATCACATGCCTTCAGAAGAACTAAAAAGTGATTTTGCATCCTTTTTCAATCTCCATCACCATTGTCACTGCACAGAAACCACTGACCAAGACATTCCTCAGAATTTCTCCTTTTTGTATTCTGCAGAATAAAGTGCGACACAGGCTTGAAACAACATAAATGGTGACAGAATTTAAATTTTTAGGTGAACTATTCCTTAGATACACACATCCACATATAGACCACAAGTACTTTAGAGACCACCCATCTGGTATTTTCCCACAACGTTGACTGGAAGTCATATCTGTAATCAATCATGCAAACAAGGTCACCACATGTATATACGAGTGCTCCCATTGGGTGTGGGTGTTAGCAGAAGCATCAGCAAAAATCTTCACGCACTGTGCATGTTTAGATTTTGCTGGGCGCTTTAGGGACATTCAGTCTGTTTGTGAGCATCTCACTGTTGATTCAGACACAGATTATGTTTTTCCAGTTATATATACACATATATATTTTTATATGACTCATTTTTATCGGTTACTCTATTTACAGAACTCGTAAGTTACATTTCCAAAAGAGGGCAGTTTCCCAGATGATATCAAAGTAAGTAAAAGAAAATGCCCGCAAATGTCTTCCATTTAGAAGGTCTACATGGCTCAGTGATGCCACAATGACATCAGATTCCACTCGTCAGCACTCGATTGGCTAAGTGCTGTTGATTTCTGGCATCATGTGCTCAGATTAATTTAAATGTCTCGGGATTTTTGATGTGCAATAATGATTCACTAAATCAGTTACTTGAGCGAAGTAACTGACTTAATTGATTTTAAAGAACAATCTGAGGATGATGATCTTTATTTATTAACTAGGACTGATAAAGCTCAGAATTCGAGCAATTTAAATGTCTCGGGATTTTTGATGTGCAATAATGATTCACTAAGTCAGTTACTTGAGCGAAGTAACTGACTTAATTGATTTTAAAGAACAATCTGAGGATGATGATCTTTATTTATTAACTAGGACTGATAAAGCTCAGAATTCGAGCATGGGAGGCTGTGTTGGCTAGCTTTGCATTACCCATTTGGATCACATTCTGCCAATATCGGAGTTATATTCAAATAATTCTCATAAACAATTTATTTCCAATGTCACTGCAGGGTTTGTGGGATTGAGGGATGATCTTGACAAGAACCTCAACATCTCTGTGTCATGGCAACAGTATTTCCAGGTAGGCAAGAGAGACATATGAAAGACTCTCACTACTACAACAGTTAGTTTCCACTTGAAATGCTCTCCATTAGCAAAATGGAAAAATGCAGTGTTAACTGGGACGGGAGATAAGTGAAAATCAGTCGTGTTTTGAATCACTCCCACAGCAAGTCTGCATTGTGTTTACAATATCGCAAACAAAATCAACATAATCATCATATTTCTGTATGACACTTCAAGTCGTTTTTATACGAGGGAGCAGGTGACAAATGCAGGGGTGGAGTAATGTGTACAATAACACCTCTTTTATGGTTTCAAAAGTTAATTTCTCCCTTAAACATGGTTTCTGTGAAAAATAACTAACAATAATGAGGTCAGGGTTCAAGAACATGCTAAAAGCTGCTTACAAGTAAAATGCTTTTTCTGTTAGTATTTAACAACATTCATTTACAATAGTCAAAGCTCTCGTCCTATATCAGGTAGTGATTTGCTGTAATCAAAACGTGGACAGTGAAAGGTGAGGACTAGCCAATGAGATTACAATTTTGCACATTAGTCCCGCCCACTGCCGAGCTCTCAGAGGCTTTTGCTCGGTCTTGACCAGGTTTTATGCGAACGGCTACCATAATTGTAGGTTCTATTATTTTAATTCATGGCAAGAGTAAATAAATAAGCCAACAAAGTATAAAAAATAAAACTTTTGTGCTTATTTATAGACCTTCAATTGTTTCAGGAGGATGCTTTTTATTTGCTTTGAAAAGCATTTCTGAATGAAAGTAAAAATGAATGAAATGAAAGTATGTACTTAGTATGACTTAAAAAAAGTGACTCAGATTCTGTGATATTTGTTAGTATGACCCCTTAATGGATACCCAGAAGGTGTGGGCGATTGCAGGAATACTCCCCAGCTATCTACCTCTGACCTTTAAGAAGGGTACAAATTAAAGATGAGAACATTTAAGTGGGTGGGGGGCTTTTATAGCTATTCTCCACTGGATTGTTTTTCAGGATTAACCTCAGTTCACCTCAGTTCTCAAAATCAATAGCAGCCAGAAGAAAAGTCTCCATATGGAAATTGCGTCATTCATTGTTTGTGAACAATCATGCACTTTGTACATTAGAATTATAAAAGAAGATTGCTATATGACTCAATGAATGTTGGGAAATCTAGGAGTTGTGCGTGGGCTTCTAAATTCAAAAATCCCTTTGTGGCACTTATTAACCATTTTTGCTCAATAGAAACGGACAAAATCATACAAGAGCATAACAGTTTATATAGCTCAGCCATGGAAAATGTCACACATCAGCATATTACTCAAACTCAAAATAATTGCCTCAAGCAGCTTCATGTGCTATGTAAGGGAACAGGGCTATAAATATTTGAAATCATGTGTTGCAAGATGTTAAAACATGTTACAAAAAAGCAAACCTTTTGAAGTCAGGCACTCACTTGATTTCTCCTGCCATCACGATTCTTACACAGATGATGCCAGCAGAACCACATGGTCTGTAGATGAAAGTGATGATTATACTGAACAGAAAAAAAGAAACTGATTTGAGCTATATAGTTGACTGTACATGTAAAAAAGGAGTCATGTTTTAACCTTTGTTTGATATTTGCAGTCTCACTAAAGGAACACTGAAAACTGAAGTAAACATATTGACCTACAAACTCAATTCCAAAAAAGTTGGGACACTGTACAAATTGTGAGTAAAAAAGGAATGGAATAATTTACAAATCTCATAAACTTATATTTTATTCACAATAGAATATAGATAACATATCAAATATTGAAAGTGAGACATTTTGAAATGTCATGCCAAATATTGGCTCATTTTGGATTTCATGAGAGCTACACATTCCAAAAAAGTTGGGACAGGTAGCAATAAGAGGCTGGAAAAGTTAAATGTACATATAAGGAACAGCTGGAGGACCAATTTGCAACTTATTAGGTCAATTTGCAACATGATTGGGTATAAAAAGAGCCTCTCAGAGTGGCAGTGTCTCTCAGAAGTCAAGATGGGCAGAGGATCACCAATTCCCCCAATGCTGCGGCGAAAAATAGTGGAGCAATATCAGAAAAGAGTTTCTCAGAGAAAAATTGCAAAGAGTTTGAAGTTATCATCATCTACAGTGCATAATATCATCCAAAGATTCAGAGAATCTGGAACAATCTCTGTTGCATGAGTGCGTGTGGCATGGGCCGCTTACACATCTGGAAAGGCACCATCAATGCTGAAAGGTATATCCAAGTTCTAGAACAACATATGCTCCCATCCAGACGTCGTCTCTTTCAGGGAAGACCTTGCATTTTCCAACATGACAATGCCAGCCCACATACTGCATCGATTACAACATCATGGCTGCGTAGAAGAAGGATCCGGGTACTGAAATGGCCAGCCTGCAGTCCAGATCTTTCACCCATAGAAAACATTTGGCACATCATAAAGAGCAAGATGCGGCAAAGAAGACCTAAGACAGTTGAGCAACTAGAAGCCTGTATTAGACAAGAATAGGACAACATTCCTATTCCTAAACTTGAGCAACTTGTCTCCTCAGTCCCCAGACGTTTGCAGACTGTTATAAAAAGAAGAGGGGATGCCACACAGGGGTAAACATGGCCTTGTCCCAACTTTTTTGAGATGTGTTGGATGCCATGAAATCTAAAATCAACTTATTTTTCCCTTAAAATTATACATTTTCTCAGTTTAAACATTTGATATGTCATCTATGTTGTATTCTGAACAAAATATTGAAATTTGAAACTTCCACATCATTGCATTCTGTTTTTATTCACAATTTGTACAGTGTCCCAACTTTTTTGGAATCGGGTTTGTACATAGGAACAGATTTTACTGCTAAATTGTAACACATTTAGAGATTACTTTGGGGTGTACATAATGAGGAGGATGTCATCTTAGTTTGGCAGAATATGTAAAATGAATCTGAATTACACAATATAATTCTACAAATTGTTTACAGGTCTGTATTTTTAGTTGAAGGGATGTCATAATAGCAGTAGACTAGGAATTCAGTCAATCTGTCCAAAATGAGTTTGGACAATTGGACTTTAGGTTATGATGAATAATGAAGATGTTTGAAATGTACACCTAATTCATGGAATTATTAAACAATAGCTCCATGAATTATAATAATTATTTAAAAAACATCATGACCTCTGGCCTAAATCTGAGGTGTGTCTGACCCTATAGATCTAACTTTTCATTTCAAAACAAAACAATACTTGTTTCCATACAACTGAAATTGGTCACTGTGTCCACAATTGACCTAGTAACAAATATGAAAAATGTTAGCATCCACAGTGCCTCAAATACAACTTAATACTTTTTCACAAAAGTCCTCAGTGAATTCATGAAATGTAACGTAAATTTTATTCAACTGAAACTCGCTATTTTCACTAGTGCTTTCTAGTTTTGTGTGCAGTATGAACCAGACGGTCAGGAAACTGGTGCATGAAATACAATGAAATAATAATAATAATAATGATGAAATTACATATTATAGGAAAAGTAACTTTTATTGAAATCTTTCACAGAATTAGTTGTGAATATGGTGCACCATGCATACTGCACAATGCATACAATGTGAGATTAAGACACCATTACGACGTCAGCCTCTATGTGTGCGCACCAGTATGCTGGTCACAGAAACAAGACTCATCGCCATATGTACCAATACAATAGCAGCCTCCTCATGACAACCATTCTGTACATCTAATATTTACATCGTTTTGTACCAACACACCTCGGATAAAGACAGCTTTGGGATGGTGGAAGTGGGGAGGGAGCTAAAAGTAGATATCCCAAAAGTCATTTGAGATATAATCACAGATGATCTATTGCTCTTGTCTTCAAGTTCAGGTCATTGCCTATAAAAACAGACTCATTCATAAACACACACACATCATTTTATTGGTCTTTTACTGACTGACATGGCATTTTGTACTCTTTTACCCAACTCCAATAATAATAATAATATATTAGATTACCACGCTCAACACCCACACACTCAAACATGTGCACTTATTCATCACTGAACCGTTTGCTCAACTTGTTTTAGCCTGTGCTACACAAATGGCAGTGATTAATTACTGCCCAGTACGGCTGTTAGATCCAACAGGCATTATTGCTCATCTGATCATATTTGTTCCCTTCCTCTGTGACTCACGTAAACTGACCCTAAACCATCAAGCTGAGAGAGAGGTTCGTTCAAATAAATGAACCAAAACTTAAACTCTACCAGTCAGACAAGTTGTGTCAAGTCCACACAACAAGGCATGGCACCATTGAACTGATGCCCGGTGCTAAGTCATGAAGGAAAAGCGGATTGAGGAGAACATTTCTGAAAAATAAATAAAACAAGTACAGTTCCATACACCATGAAATGGTCTTCAAAATCCACTTTACCGTTGTAATATTGTGACAAGAATTAGTCAGGCTCTCTCCATCTGAGACTGACACACAGATCCTCTGGCCTGATAAAAACAAATCATCCCTTCTTGCAATTTGCTTCGGCAAGGAAGTGTCTGCCAAAATAAATGCAATTGAATGCAGAAGTCATTCAGCAGCCATGTGCCATTTAGTATTATATATTTCCATTGCATAATACACAGGCCTGCTCTGTACGCCAGGTCCAGTGTAACGGTGCCCCCTAAAGTCCTGCACATGTAATAGCATGTAAGAAGCGACACTAAAACCGTGTGAACACACAAAGAAAAAAACAAAACGATATCCATCCCGAGTTTGATGAAAACTAATGTCCCCTCTGTCCATTTAAAACAGCATTTACAAAGGGAAAGTGTGAATGGATGTAACTGCAAGTATGCTAATAATGTTAATAAGCAGATGCATTTGATTGATCTATCCATTTGTGATGAAACATCATGCATGTCTCACAGTCACATCATTGTCTAGTCACACATTAGTGAAATGGTCTCTGCATCTCTTCTCCTTCTTCAAAACAAGACAACATGTTTCAGCTGTGAGTTGGCCAAGGCCTTCAACAAGGCAGGATGTTTAACTTGGCTTTTCAGTTAGATGCACTGCTCATGTTCCTCATTCATTACTTTGTCTTCTGGCTCTGGAGTGCTTGTGTGAGTGTTTGCATTATGTCCAATGGGAATACCGTGTCCTTTGTTCATCAGCCTAAAATGAAAACATATATCAGGGGTCAACATATCCACAGGTCCACAATCTGCCCAGCGTCGGGCCAGCACTGACGTAGCAGCCCAGTTTCTGTGATGGAACATCAGTTACACCTTATACAAATTACCAGGACCGGTTAAAGCAAGTTGTCCATTGCCCATGTCACTAACGTCATCTTCTAAAAGCCCTGATACATCTGCGTTCGGAATGCAGTCATGATAGCTGCTGAAGCTAATGTTGTCCTCCTTCAGCTCGATGGTCCAGAATGGGGCGTTCAGCTTGCGGTTCTGATATTCTCTGTAAGTGTACACACCACCTACCACTGCCAAGAGAGCAATAACAACTATGATGATCACGGCCAGGACAATGATGTTGAACTGGTTCCACGGGACCGGAGTCACTGTGGTGGTGGTGTTGGGGGTGGAGCTGCCCAGGCTGCTCAGCAAACTTGTGGAGAAAGTGGTGAATTGTGCTGTAGCATTGGGGCTGGAGGTCATGGTGGTGTAGTGAAACCAGTGGGTAGTGGTTGAAGGAGTAGTGTGGACGACTATGGACAGGGCAAGAGAGAGAGAAGGACAGTTTGAGACAATACACATCTAATAAAATACAACATATCCAAATGAATTAAATTATGCATTAAACTCCAGTGACCTTCCAGTGATATTCCTGTACCTCTGCTGAATGTAAGTTGTGAATGTGAGTTTACAGTGTTTATTGAATGCAATGAGAAAAAAGACTGTGTACCATGACATAGTAAGAAAATTAGATGTGTTTGTGGGCTGCATGCAGAAAACTAAATTCTAGTTTGAATTTCTAAAATTCTAGTTAAAATTAAAAATTCTAGTCTGATTTATAAACAAATTACTTTGTTCTTTTAATGAATCATTAAAAAAAAAACAATCAAACAAAAAAAACCTAGCAAGTTACTTTTTTGAATAAGTCTAACTAAACTTCTGACTCACTTACCGAACTGACAGTTCCCTTCCATGGGAACTTCTAACTGTGTCCTCTCTCTAGGGGTCGCTATGGGAAATGCCTCGTCGTGACCCGTGTCTGAAGCATACATTGAAAAAACACCAACTCGTTGGCCGGTGACAGCCATGACGTCACTACCGGTGCGACTATAGTATAAATAGGTGCCGGGAGAACACATCATTCTCTTCTTCGTCTTCATTTACTGTTTTGTTTGAAGCGTGCATTTCTGTGGTAAGAGCAATCTCTATTCATCTCATTATGGCGAGCACTAGCAAAGCGTTTAAGGATGTGTGCGTCCGTGATGACGTTGTTTAACATCTGACGACACACACGATCTATGCGTTATTTGTTTGGGCGAAGAGCACGCATGCGATGCCTCCGAGGGGGCAATCGGCGTGCACTGCGAGCGTTTTTTCCAAGGGAAAAGCTCTGCTCTCGTTTATCTCTCTTTTCGAGGAAAGAGGGCAGCCTTCTGCTTCCCGCGATTCAGGACCCGCCGCTGCTGAGGCACGGAAGGGAATGACCTCATGGGGATCACAGGTGGATCTGGCCGATGAGTTTGAAGAGGGGTTTTCTCTTTTGCGATTGTCGGTTGTGCACTAGAGTGAGCCGCTGGAGGATGATGTTATTTCATTAACACTGTCTGATTCAGGGGCCAGTGCTCTGCTGGGATCAGCCCAGCAAAAGCAGGAAATGTTTGAGGAGGGCAAAGAAGCTGAGGCTGAGCCTTCCCAATCCTTTTGCCCTGCGTATGATGAGCTTTTGGAAATTATGGATAGTGCCACGGCGAGGCTTTACTTGCCGTGAAGCGGGAGAAGAAAGTGACGTCGCGAAGTATCTCGATGAATGTTATTTTTCTGGCCATAACCCTCCAGCTCAGGTGAGCCTTCCTTTCTTCCTGTTTTCCATATATAGATTGAGAAGGAATGGAAGAGGCCGTTTTTTACCTCTAAGACTCCCCTCCTTGACATCTTGCTCGTATGCCAGGGCATACGCAGCAGCAGCAGGTCGGGCTGTCGCTTCATTGCACACGATGGTGATGCTCAAAGCATATCAAGCTGACCTGCTGAAAGACTGGGATAGCGGCCTCACGAAGTCCAGGTCTGAGCCCGAACAACCCAGGGGTCCTAGCCCGTCTCGGTTTGAGGATCAGAGACTGGCTCAGAAGGCTAGTGGGTAGGGGTAGGAAGAATCGCGGGTCAAAAGAAAGGTAGGTAAAAGACCTAAGGGATGTGATCCAGACA
>NW_015505271.1:2670226-2672499 GCF_001515645.1 Sinocyclocheilus grahami | reverse complement strand
CAGGTGGATCTGGCCGATGAGTTTGAAGAGGGGTTTTCTCTTTTGCGATTGTCGGTTGTGCACTAGAGTGAGCCGCTGGAGGATGATGTTATTTCATTAACACTGTCTGATTCAGGGGCCAGTGCTCTGCTGGGATCAGCCCAGCAAAAGCAGGAAATGTTTGAGGAGGGCAAAGAAGCTGAGGCTGAGCCTTCCCAATCCTTTTGCCCTGCGTATGATGAGCTTTTGGAAATTATGGATAGTGCCACGGCGAGGCTTTACTTGCCGTGAAGCGGGAGAAGAAAGTGACGTCGCGAAGTATCTCGATGAATGTTATTTTTCTGGCCATAACCCTCCAGCTCAGGTGAGCCTTCCTTTCTTCCTGTTTTCCATATATAGATTGAGAAGGAATGGAAGAGGCCGTTTTTTACCTCTAAGACTCCCCTCCTTGACATCTTGCTCGTATGCCAGGGCATACGCAGCAGCAGCAGGTCGGGCTGTCGCTTCATTGCACACGATGGTGATGCTCCAAGCATATCAAGCTGACCTGCTGAAAGACTGGGATAGCGGCCTCACGAAGTCCAGGTCTGAGCCCGAACAACCCAGGGGTCCTAGCCCGTCTCGGTTTGAGGATCAGAGACTGGCTCAGAAGGCTAGTGGGTAGGGGTAGGAAGAATCGCGGGTCAAAAGAAAGGTAGGTAAAAGACCTAAGGGATGTGATCCAGACAAGGCGTCAGCGCTTTTGTTCGGATCAGAGTGATACCTCAGTATCTACTCATTTCCTTCGGGGGTCTTACATCTGCCCTTAAAAATTTCCTGGACGTCCGGGCTGGGGTTACGCTTTCATGCTACCTTGACTGGTCTACCATATCTGGGTCGCCTTGAGGGGCTTCCCGATCACAAGGATATCCTCTCTTGCTGAGGCATCGAGCGGGAGGTATAGGTGGCATTACGAGAACCTTCCTGTGTAATGCTGTCTCGGGCAGTGCTGTAAACAGTTGCTTGGAAAACTCTAAAATCCAAATACTATGGTAAGTGCACACGTTAAGCTTTGCACACTTTTGCTCCCTCAGCTAAATAACTGCTAGCTATTCCCCCATTGGAACATGCTGTAGGTTGAGCTCCCTCTCGATTGAGAGCTGGATGTTTGCTCCCTCAGCTACAGATTTACTGCTAGCCACTCCAAGTGAATGATGTGTGCTCCCGGCACCTATTTATACTATAGTCGCACCGGTAGTGACGTCATGGCCAACGAGTTGGTGTTTTTTCAATGTATGCTTCAGATACGGGTCACGACGAGGCGTTCCCCATAGCGACCCCTAGAGGACGCAGTGTCTCGTTCCCTACTCAGGGAACCATGGTTACATAAGTAACCTGAGACGTTATCATTGAACTGCAAGTAATCATGATCTCGAAACAAAGCAAATTTTATGTACCTAAGGTTTGTTAAAAAATTGGTGTCATTACTGTCTAGATTCCAAATGATGTTTAATTAAATACATTTCTTTCTCACACACACACACAGGGGCAGATTTAGTGAATTGGGGGCCCCAGGCAAAATATAGGAATGAGGCCCTATACATTTGCACACATTTCCATAGATCAACCTTGAGTGTCCTTTTTGTTCTTTTTTAGCATAAGCCTGTGTGCAAAGGCTGTCTAATTCTAGACTTTAAAATACATTTATTTTTAGTTGTTTTAACTACAAATTTAAATAAAACTGAAAAAATTATGAAAAGGCAATTATACATTTACACACCTAAAATACATATATCAAGAGCATGCTCACAGATGAGAACAAAACAGCGTTGGATGAAGTGGATTAAAGCCCTGCACGGGTCTCAAATATAGGCCCTAGCCCGTCTTTTTCCCCTTTTCCCAAAAAAGCTTATACTACTGTTTCAGCTATTGCAATAGTTCAGTTTTGTATGTAATGGAAAAGTGATTATATTTCGTTTGTTTTTTAAAACCTTACTTGTATCACACTTGACGTGTTCATTGTTTGCTCATAACCGGAGTCAATAATCATGCAGATTTACGTTACAAGTTTATAGAATTGTACAGTAAGAAAGTTATTTCCTTTAACCAGGAAATTAACGTTCTTAGAATTGACAAGACGGTTGACCCTGAGTGGTCAGCTAAATATCTACAGTGGATCTAAAATATGAATAGTTAATTATAACTAGTTATGGTTAATTATTCATATTTCCCCATGAGCTGATTCGCTACAGCACTCTGCAGGACACGCCAGCGCGATCACTTTTTTTTTCTAACAGTGGAAACAACTTAAAATG
>NW_015505271.1:2669668-2670072 GCF_001515645.1 Sinocyclocheilus grahami | reverse complement strand
GCTTCACAATGATGAACCTAAACTCAGACATGATCAAAATATATAGAAAGCTTTAAATTACTACTTTAAAACGAAATAATTCAAATCAAAAATAGACTCCTAATAAAATAAACTCTTTCATTATGTAATCCATGCATTTCTCTCTAAAGGCACATCCAATTAGGAGATGGCGAGTCATTTTTTCATCACTATAAATTGATGGAATGCTCGATTATAATTTGCGTTTTATTTTATAATTCCGTACAGTTAAAAAATAAAACACTAATTATAATGGCATATATGTAAAACTTTGTATAGCTGCCTTTTCTGATTTGTATTTTGCTCTGTTCTGAATACCTTAAAATGTAAAGGATTTGCTGCAATGCAATTTTGTATGATATGTTAATTATTTATATTTTTTTATC
>NW_015505271.1:2654818-2659178 GCF_001515645.1 Sinocyclocheilus grahami | reverse complement strand
TAAAGGGTCTAGTTTTATTTGTGTGCACTCACAATATCAACAAAACATTGTGCTTTTATAAAATAAAGAAAACAAATGCTTTCTGCTGTCTCGGTCTTGAACAGGAGCGCTTCACAATTATAAACCTAAACTCAGACATGATCAAAATATATAGAAAGCTTTAAATTACTACTTTAAAACGAAATAATTCAAATCAAAAATAGACTCCTAATAAAATAAACTCTTTCATTATGTAATCCATGCATTTCTCTCTAAAGGCACATCCAATTAGGAGATGGCGAGTCATTTTTTCATCACTATAAATTGATGGAATGCTCGATTATAATTTGCGTTTTATTTTATAATTCCGTACAGTTAAAAAATAAAACACTAATTATAATGGCATATATGTAAAACTTTGTATAGCTGCCTTTTCTGATTTGTATTTTGCTCTGTTCTGAATACCTTAAAATGTAAAGGATTTGCTGCAATGCAATTTTGTATGATATGTTAATTATTTATATTTTTTTATCCATGCAGCAAATGCTTTAAAAAACAGCTTTAAAATTACTTCATTGCATTCCAGACTCTTTTAAAGTACTTTTCACTATAAATTTTACGGGTAGCTTGAATATAAACATTGTCATGGATTCGTTGTATTCCCATTTGTAAAATAGCCAACAAATTAATTGTAGGCGAACCCGATCTCATGTATAGCACAATTTTCTGCTTCTATTTCGCATAATATTTCTATGCAGAAATTGACTTTGGCATGCAAAAGACTGATAAATTCATATTTAACGGCATGGGTTCAGTCGACAGAAATATGGTACACACAGGCCTATAATAACTGCTGAAATGTTTGCGGGGCAACTCTCAGATCAGTCTGAGTGCTCATGGTACTCACAGTGCGTACAGCTGTACACCTGCAGGCGCCACTGATTCGGATGGTTGTCATGGTAATAAACACCGTAAACGGCAAACGTTCGCGTGTCAGCGCTTAATGCGCATATGAAAAGCATTTTAGGGGGCCCTTGGCTTTTTTTGCCTACCTTTGCCTAATGGGTAAGTCCGCCCCTGCACACACACACACACAGACACACAATATTTAAATAGATCAAAAGTGGCACTAAAGATATTTATAATGTTACAAAATATTTCTAATATAAATGCTGTTCTTTTTAAACTTTCTATTTATCAAAGAATCCCAGGAAAAAAAATATTAAAAGCATTGTAATGCTTTTAATATTGATAGAGTAAAAAATAGAGCAAAAAAGAGAGTATAGGAAGAGAAGAAACAAAGTAAGAGGAAGGGAATGAAAAGTGAGAGCAGCAAAACAGTCCCATGTGGATCCCTGATCTAGTGTAATGTAGAGAACAGATGCTGCACACTGGTAGAAGGTTCACAGGCAGGAGCGATTCCATCTGTTCAATAGAACAAATAATGTCAGAACATACGCAGTGTACATAAAAACTGAAAACCTACCTCACAAAACATGTAAGGTTCATCATGCAGTGTTATTTTAGTATTTTTTATATACTATTATAGTATTTATTAATATTTTGAATTAGCTTTAATTTTTATATTTTCATATTTCAATTTTAGTTCGTTTAAATTTTTTAACATGTTTTTGTCATTTTTATTAAAAAAAAATTCTTATATAGGTTTTATTTGTATTTTTAATTTTGGAGATTTTAGCACATTTAGTACTTTTAGTTATTTCAGTTAGTTGCCAAGGCAACATTTCTAATTCATTTTAAGAATAAAGTTTTTCGTATATTTATATTTTATTTTATTACAGCTGGTATTTCAATTACCAAAAACTGAAAAGTTGTAGTTTTTTTTTATGTTAACAATAACAACACAACAACAACACAACTACAACACTGTCATTATGGGAAACACTTTATCAGAGATATTTCAGCCATAGTTGGAAAGTCAATATGTTGCCTTTTGGAGCACCATTAGTGTACCTCTATAATGGGACGTCATCAGTGAGCGGCAACATGGCTGGAGCAGAGCTCAGACAGGCCGAAAGGGAAAAGAACAATTTATTATTGTTGGCTGAGTGGAAAGATTGACGAAAAGAGAGTGTGGATTTGGCTGACTTACTGGAGTGATAAATCACTCTTTTCTTCTTCCTCTCGCTTTCATATATTCACCCTGGGGTCCAAGCTCACTGTTTGGCAACCCGAATCAGCCTGCCTGTGGGAATGTATGATCTGTCCTCTTTACAGTACGCCACTGATAAAATCAGCATTGTACAGACGGATGTTGTGAGTCAGAACACTGATCTGGGATTAGTCATTCTACAACACACCCTCTCTTCCTCTCTCTGAAAACCACAGCCACAAAACACGCAAGCACTTTTCAGTCACCTCTTAAAATAGTTGCTTAAATATATTAATATAAAAAGTTCAGGTCCTTCCTGTTCACACAATCTATCCTGTAGGGTTGGATAAGATCAATGTGATGCATTTAATATGTTGCAATACAAGTAAATCACAACTGAAACTACACCAAATGCATGAGAAAGTGATTCAGGGTGTCCACGAGAAAAAGTTAACCTGTGGGATCAGTTTCAACCTCTCTCAACTGATTCTCTTCACTTTTCATTAGTACTGAAGCAGCTCTAACTGCAAAGACAAATGATGGTTTCAGAGTTACAGCTTTAATTGAACTGTTGAAAATGGCATGAATGAGCATAATAAAAAAGAATGTGAAATACAGATGCAATAATGTGAACAAAAAATAAATATATCAATAATTGATTGTATCGGCACAGCCATAGGCGGAGCGTGTGTAAGGCTTAGCCTTCCCCTGGCCACTGGGACTTGGGGCAAAAATGCCACTAAATTGGACAAAAATGCCCCTGCACAAACAAATTTAATCTATTACGTCTGTTGCTAACAAAGTGAATATGAATAGACAGTGTCGATTGTGGCATTAAATTAAGTTCTGCTCATGTTGCACGCACAGTATTTCATTTTAGGCGTTTTTAACCAATCACACACAATTCTGTTGAGCTTAGGAATGCAATGGCCAATCAGAGGCATTCAGATGAGTCATCGTTGAAACAGATCAGTTTTGTTAAGTGTGCGCACGTTCGCTGACTGAATTCCGTACTCTTGCGAATTCTCTCATCATAAACAACAAAGCACAGATGGACGTACAATGTAAGTAAGAGATTCATTTCACAGTGCATACAGTTTCAGTGATTATAACGATAGTTTTGTTTTTTTGAGAGTGCTTAAACTCGCGATAGATCAGTGTTAGTGATAATGTCACTTTCTATATATAATTTATTCACTATTTGAATAACCGTGGAAAGAAAACGTTATATAATTATCAATTTCTAACATTTTTATTAAATTGTAATCACGTTAAATACAAACTCAGTCCCATTAAACATTTTTTTTAGCCTACATGACACCCATGTCTGGTCCTTGCCTAAAAAGACGGGTTTACGATGTTTAATACATTTGGCTGCTTTTAGCTTTACCCTGGAGTTGGTTTACCCTCCGCCTATGGGCACAGCCCTAATTTACCCAACTGCAGCCAAAAATCACTAGAGGTTTTACTACTGCAGGCTCTCACCTGTAGGAGTGCAGTTCCTGGCTAGTGCGTCCCCTGTAAAGCCCTCTGCGCAGCGCTCGCAGTGCAGCCCCGTAGTGTTGTTGATGCAGCTCAGGCAGTGGCCTGTGTCCGGGTGACAGATCTGAGGGGATATGTGGGGGTCTCCGTTCCCGCTGCAGTTACAGGGAAGGCAGATGCTGTCGGCATTGTAGAAGCCATCACTACACTGCTCACAGTTGGGACCCTGGTACTCTGGCTTGCACTGGACACAGAAAGGCTGGCCGCTTGAGTCTAAATGCATATAGACAAAAAGAACGTTTAAGGTTATAGACTCGATTCACTCTGTCAAAACAGGATGAATTAGTAACCAGACAAGAGCTTATTAAAATATCTTAGTACAGTAGAGGAAATTTTCACTGAAATAACCAAAGGGCTTCTGCTATGACAAAGGCATTTGAAGACCCAGACTTTGTTTCATTTGGCCACCAGATGGCAGAATCTTTTAAGGATGTTGAGGACAGCCTGAAGGGAAACTGAGGTCTTTGTTTATACTAGGCTGTATTCAGTTATAGTCAGATTAACTTTTAACCTCCAATCATTTTGTAAATGTGTTAGGTGAGATTTTCTTTCTTTTGCATTTGATTGCAGACCAAGAAATCAAACAACAGGCAAATCCGGCCTATGAAAAGGGCTGATGTTTTCTTGAGCTTAAATTAAAAAAATGTGAAGACACTCTTCCCCATGCACACATACACACACACACACACACACACACACACACACACACACACACACACACACACA
>NW_015505271.1:2649309-2653982 GCF_001515645.1 Sinocyclocheilus grahami | reverse complement strand
CTTAGGAATGCAATGGCCAATCAGAGGCATTCAGATGAGTCATCGTTGAAACAGATCAGTTTTGTTAAGTGTGCGCACGTTCGCTGACTGAATTCCGTACTCTTGCGAATTCTCTCATCATAAACAACAAAGCACAGATGGACGTACAATGTAAGTAAGAGATTCATTTCACAGTGCATACAGTTTCAGTGATTATAACGATAGTTTTGTTTTTTTGAGAGTGCTTAAACTCGCGATAGATCAGTGTTAGTGATAATGTCACTTTCTATATATAATTTATTCACTATTTGAATAACCGTGGAAAGAAAACGTTATATAATTATCAATTTCTAACATTTTTATTAAATTGTAATCACGTTAAATACAAACTCAGTCCCATTAAACATTTTTTTTAGCCTACATGACACCCATGTCTGGTCCTTGCCTAAAAAGACGGGTTTACGATGTTTAATACATTTGGCTGCTTTTAGCTTTACCCTGGAGTTGGTTTACCCTCCGCCTATGGGCACAGCCCTAATTTACCCAACTGCAGCCAAAAATCACTAGAGGTTTTACTACTGCAGGCTCTCACCTGTAGGAGTGCAGTTCCTGGCTAGTGCGTCCCCTGTAAAGCCCTCTGCGCAGCGCTCGCAGTGCAGCCCCGTAGTGTTGTTGATGCAGCTCAGGCAGTGGCCTGTGTCCGGGTGACAGATCTGAGGGGATATGTGGGGGTCTCCGTTCCCGCTGCAGTTACAGGGAAGGCAGATGCTGTCGGCATTGTAGAAGCCATCACTACACTGCTCACAGTTGGGACCCTGGTACTCTGGCTTGCACTGGACACAGAAAGGCTGGCCGCTTGAGTCTAAATGCATATAGACAAAAAGAACGTTTAAGGTTATAGACTCGATTCACTCTGTCAAAACAGGATGAATTAGTAACCAGACAAGAGCTTATTAAAATATCTTAGTACAGTAGAGGAAATTTTCACTGAAATAACCAAAGGGCTTCTGCTATGACAAAGGCATTTGAAGACCCAGACTTTGTTTCATTTGGCCACCAGATGGCAGAATCTTTTAAGGATGTTGAGGACAGCCTGAAGGGAAACTGAGGTCTTTGTTTATACTAGGCTGTATTCAGTTATAGTCAGATTAACTTTTAACCTCCAATCATTTTGTAAATGTGTTAGGTGAGATTTTCTTTCTTTTGCATTTGATTGCAGACCAAGAAATCAAACAACAGGCAAATCCGGCCTATGAAAAGGGCTGATGTTTTCTTGAGCTTAAATTAAAAAAATGTGAAGACACTCTTCCCCATGCACACATACACACACACACACACACACACACACACACACACACACACACATGCACACACACACGCACACACACACACAAACTACTGCCTAAAGTCAAAAGCACATTTGCTTCAAAACCTGCTTTTCTTGAGGATGACACATACTGCAGATAAACATCTTTCTTTTGTCTGATAACATGACTGATGTTTGTCACATCAAAGACTGAAAAAATAGTATAAAATATTTGAGAAATTTCACATTTGCCAAGATAATGTGATGAATGCATACTGTAAATGTAATTTTTCCATTTCTAGTGCAGTTAAGAACACAAAAATGTTAATGAACTTTTAACTGTTCTATATTCATAGGACAGAAATGTCACATGAAGGGTGGATACTGAAAGTAGACATACAGTGGGACCTGCCACTGCAATTAGACTGCTTGCAACTAAATAACTCATAAAATCAGCATGATGATTATATGACTGCTGGGAAAGTACTGAGGAACTACTGAGAAATGTATAGTGCATTGTATGTGTTTTCTAAAGTACTTGCAATTACAATGCAACTGACAGATTATTTTCAAGAGCAATATCACATTGTGGGACATTTCGGTGTCTGACACTAAGGAAATTAGTTGTCACCTACTGCTCATATAAAGTGATTACTGGGGAGAAAAAGTAGAGATGATCCAAAAGAGGCACTTTTTAAAATCATTTAAAATCTCTTATGATCAACAAGGCTGTATTTAATCAAAAATACAGCAAAAACAGTAATATTGTAAAATATTATTACAATTTAAAATAACTATTATATTTTAAAATGGCAAAGCTCTATTTTTAGCAGTGTCACATAATCCTTCAGAAATCATTCTAATACGCTGATTTGGTGCTCAAAAATGATTTCTTATTATTATCAAGGTTGAAAACAGTTGCGCTGCTTAATATTTTTGTAATACACTTTTTCTTCAGTATTCATTAATGAACAGAAAGGTCCAAAGAACATTATTTATTTGAAATAGAAATCTTTTGTCTTTACTGTCATTTAGATTCTTTGCTAAATAAAAGTATTGATTGAAGAAATGACAACAAACGTCCTAACTACATACATGCAAAAAATATATAAACTATAGTGAAATACACAGAACATTAAGATATTACTTTTGAGATATTCAAGAAAATATTCGGAGAGGTGTGAATGGAGGTATCTTTCAACTGATATAAATAATTGAAATAATTTATTTTTTCATTTAATGTTCTGTTACATCTACTTTCTAAAGCCCCTCCAAACTTTAGACAGATCAAATAATGGCTTTGTTTCCCATGAAACCTGACAAATAATGACTGACAGCTGCTTAGGAACAGACATTTACACCGGTATTTACATATTCATGAGACACTCTGTAACAGAGACCTGCAAAAACAACCTAATTAAACCAAGGAACACAATATGGTTAAATATGTACAGTACTGATAGATTAAGACTTCCCGGAGCTGTCACAAGAGAGTTGAATAATTCCACATTTCAAAAACTCATCCCCCTAGTTCATCAAACAATAAGCACTACAACAACTACATGAATTTATAATGGCAGATGTGAGAGCTTCATCTGTGCCTGTCAATTTTGCTCCACTTACAGGGTCTCACCAAATCATGTGTGTGTTTTTGATTTAACAATTCACAACAGAAAGTGTCAAGGCCATGTCACGGTAACAATAGGAGGTACTAATAATGGCTTGTTCACTGTTTAGGACAATTGATTTCACTCAGTAACTGAGACAGCATACATTTGGACAGTGCTACATGGACAAACAAAGAATCACTGAAGCGAAGCAAATCCAGCCATTTATAGAGATTAAATCACTGTCTTCAGAGTGTTTGCTGTACAAGACTTGAATTCAGAAAAGCAACTTCAAAATCTTTTTTTCCCCCCCCCGATGCAGATGGAAACGTTCATCAAACTTAAAACACAGATGCTTCAGATACTGCAGAAGGGGTCAATACAGCATTACTAACTACAAGACACAATGGCTGCTGTATGACACCTATCTAATGTGTATATCACTGCACCCATCAAGGCCATTATCCATATTTTCTATGCTTCATCAAACTTAAAACACAGATGCTTCAGATACTGCAGAAGGGGTCAATACAGCATTCCAGCGGAACTACAAGACACAATGGCTGCTGTATGACACCTATCTAATGTGTATATCACTGCACCCATCAAGGCCATTATCCATATTTTCTATGTCAGGGACTATACAATGAAAATGTGTCCTTGAATCATTTATTTATTTATGAATCATTACGTAGTAGCCATTTTATAGAAACATTTGGGCACTCAGGGTCATACTGTATTGTAAATAAAGTTATGGCCTAAATTTAAGAGGAGAGCAAAGAAATAAAAATTGTAAAAAAAAAATTAAGCATTAAAAGAATTTGGTCTAAAAATGGAGCGTACTTTACTAATAAAGCTAGCTAACATAAACATACTTAAAGGGGTCATAGGATGCTACATGCACTTTTACAAGTAGTTTGAACTGAAATGTGTGTTGGCAGTGTTTGTACACAACCACCCAGTGGCGGATTAAGACTCTTCGGTGCATACATATGCTACATATAGTTTTGTGAGGATTTGAACTGAAAATAAAACTTACAAACTCACTCGTTTACACTTTGCCCCTTTCTTGATTGCCAATGGCTGCAAAGTACAACGTGAAAGTGCAAGGCTGACGCTCCGTAGCGGATTCACACATCCATGAGCGAGGCATTTCAGTTGATGAGACGGGAGTTGCGCGACAGCATGCTCCTAGAATCTGTTTGAGTAATATATGGCTGTCGAAACAAAAGCGCACGGGTTCACCCAGTAGGATAGCCTATGTGTGAATCTGGCGATAGATCGCGCATCCTCTGTTTCAAGCATGAGAAAAAAAAACAACCTTTTAACAAAACTTTCAGAGAACTTAGTACGTTTTGATGAAAGGGTAGCCTATGTAAGTAGGATAGCCTATGTGTGAATCTGGCGATAGATCGCGCATCCTGTGTTTCATGCATGAGAAAAAAAAAAACCTTTTAACAAAACTTTCAGAGAACTTAGTACGTTTTGATGAAAGGGTAGCCTATGTATAGGCCATGGCTAGATAGACGTTTGAGAATACATCGCTTGTTTTACCGCAGAACATTTATTTGCGTGGTGCCCCCCTAGACGTGGTGCCCCTTGGCACTTGCCCAATTGCCCATATGGTTAATCCGCCTATGCAGCCACCCTATAATGATAAAAATCCACCCAGTGTTTTTAAAAAAAAATCTGGTTAAATGTTTTTCCCTTTCTCAAATCGAGCCGATCTCAGATGCCTGTCTGTGTGACGTCACACAGACAGGCCCCTCCCCCGATAGTTT
>NW_015505271.1:2634634-2649279 GCF_001515645.1 Sinocyclocheilus grahami | reverse complement strand
AAAAAAGGTGTTTTTTACACTACCATTGAGAAATTTTAACCAAACTATGTTATAGACTTTTCATTAAGACCCTAAAGAATCATATCAACTTGTGGAAAATGGGCATCCTATGACCCCTTTAAGCTTACATACACACATAAGCTTACATTACACAAACAAAAAATGATTAGTATGATTTTAACCAATATACACTGCTGTTAAAAAGTTTGGAGTTGCTAAGACTTTTTTTAATAGGAAAATAAGTATTTTATACTCATTTTGCAGTATTACAATTTAATATATTTTTTAGTTAAATGTTAGTTAAATAGTTTTCTATGTAAATGTAAATTATTGCTGTGATGCAAAGCTGAATTTTCAGCAGCCAGTCTGTCTTCAGTATCACATGATCCTTCAGAAACCATTTTAATATGCTGATTTGATGTTCAACATTTCTTGTAATCACAGTTAAACATAGCTGTGCTACTCATTTTCATGAAAACAGTGATAGATTTCTTCCAGGATTTCTTGATGAATAAAAAACCCCAGCATTTATTTGAAATAAATCTTTTGTACAGCATTTATTTATTTCTTCTCTTTCTGAAGATGGTGTTAATTCTGTATCTATGCACAGTATTTTGTATTTCGTTAGTGGAATTTTCTATGGCAGACTGCCTTACACAAAAAAACACAGTACTTTTAAATACTATACTGTATGCGGTACAATTTGAATGAAACAAACTAGCATATTTACACTCAACTCTCAACATTGGTGTTAGAGTTTGCTGTCAGATCTAAGCAAAGAGCTTCTGGCTGTGAGTGCTGAGGGATGCATCCAGACTGTAGATGACCACGGACACAATTAGAGGAAGAGAGAAAAAAAGTCCCTGAGCACCAGTCGGACAGTGACTAAAACTGGACTACATAAGTCAAACAGGAGTTGTGTTTTGAGTGGTCTACTGTTTCCACGCTCTCACTAATAATGAATATTGGGTGTTATATTTCATGACTGTGCTTTAAATTTGATCTTTTAAATAGTGACATCACACCATCCAAGACTGAAAATATGTAGTGTTAATTACACTTATGCTAAGGGCACATATTTTATTATCAGAGCAATTAAAACGTCAGATAAAAACTTGATAAAGAACCATTCTGGCTTTGATCCATCACTTAAATCCTAAAAGAGCAGTATAAGGCTCGCCAAGCCACAGGTTAAAAGATTTATCTTTTATTTGGGTTATGGCACTGGCGCTCAGGGGTTATACAGTAGCTGTTTCTTATTTTAAAACACAGCTACAGTAGAACAGGAAGCGTGCAATCGGGTGCACCTTGCAACCCACCTAGAGCTACATCAGTCTCTCAGATGCTGAGACTTGAACCAGCAACCTTTCAATCACAGCACCAGAGCTAATACCTCCCATGGTGCAGTGCAGGATGTAAAGTTATGATCTAAGCTGCTCTTGTGCTGAGTGACCTTTACCGCAGTACATGTGTGAATTAATCACTTCCATCCTCTTGTTGGTGCTTTGACATTATGATATATTTCCATTGTTTAGATCCCAGTAAAACCTAGCTTCCCCAGTTAGCTCTATAGAGACGTCCAAGTGTAATCTAGAGGCCGGCTGACGGTACACTCATCTCTTCAGGGAGTTTTGTTAATAAAAGTGTGGCCTTGATGAGTAAATGCGGAATTCATTTAACACTCATGTGCTCCCCTGTACTTCATCAGGCTGCATCAGGGATTTATGGGCAGTATAAAATAAGGTCTGTCGTCCAATCAGCCGCTGTCCTGACTGTGCTGGTTATTAGCATTCCATTACCATAATCACTAATCCTCAAAGGCTGAACCTGTAGTTCCCATTTGAGTGTGGGCCGCTTTTCGAATACAGGCATGATGATGAATACTCTCTCTTTTATGCAGACTTTTCTCATTATATACTATGTCAGGAGTCCTTACTTTTCGATTGAGGAGTCAAGACACATTAATTATTCATTAGCTAAGTTTTGGAAGACTATGTATAATCTCAAAATGCTGTTTATCAGTTGTTCCTCCAAATCAACAGCAGAAATGCGGGATCAGGGGGAGAGATAGTAAGAGCTCTGGGCATGCATGTTAGCTTGCTCTTAAATCACATATAAGAGCCTAATATAGCTTCTATCACACAGATGTGCCTTGAGTTATGCTGATGTGCATCAGTTGGCAGCATTTGCATAAATATAACTGGCAACCAACTGACAATTATAAAACATATATACATTTTCTAGTGTATAACTTGATTAAAAAAGCATCAAGAAAAAAATATGTATGTGATCTCCAATTGCAAACACAGTTGCAATGCTAAATACACACCAAGAACTAAGATGAAAGTGTTTACACATCCGTACTTCTATTTAATGGAATAAGACAATGGTAGTTATGCAAATATGAATGGTTAGATATTACTGTATGTTTTTCAAATGACAGTTCAGGGTGAGGGTGAATCTTGGAAAGGCAAAAGATTAATTCGCGCTTACCATATTGGATAACAGTTGTGCCTGAAAAGCAGTTTACCCCCCAGATTAGTTTTATGACCATCATTTTCGAGAGCCAGATGAAAAGACTGTCAAGGCCTGCAAAACCCACACCACAAATAAGACCAGATGCCTCAAATCCAAGAGCAGGTGACTGTGAGTATGGCGGTTAGCTGGTATAGATGGCAGAAAGTGTTAATCAAGGTGCTGATGATTACAGGTGCTTGGCTTTGTGAAAATAGTCAATTCTGATTTTTTAAAAAAGTTGCTAATCGACATTACCAAACAAACAAACAAACAAAAAAGATATGTAGCCATACAGTTAACGTGTTGTACTTCGTAATTTCATAAAATGTTCATTTTTGTTTTTACATGTAATAATAAATCAAATATAAATACACATCAGTTCAAAGGTTTGGGGCAGTAAGATTTTTTTTAATTATTTGAAGAAATTGACGCTTTTATTTAACAAGTATGTATTTGAATTGAATTGATCAAAAGTGACAGCAAAGATTTTTTGCTTACACTGTTTATTACAAAATATAAAAAAATACAAAAACTTACAAATTATTATTAAAATTACATATTATTATTAAAGATTTCTGTTTCAAATATATGCTGTCCTATAAACTGTTTTATAAGAAATGTTTCTTGAGCATTGAATCAGCATATTATAATTATTTCTGAAGGATCATGTGGCACTGAAGACTGGAGTAATAACAGAAATAAATGACATTTTAAAATAGATTAAAATAGAAAACAGTTATTTTACATTCTAATCATAGTTCACAATATTGTTATGCTGTTTTTAGTGTATTTTTGATCAAATAATGCAGCCTTGGTGAGGAAAAGAGACTCGCCCCAAAATTTTAAGTGGTAGAGTATTAAAAATACAACCCCCCCAAAAAACAAAACTTTTCTTAGTTTGAATTTTTATAAAGTGGAGTATCATCTTTATTTTATTTTATAAAAAAAAAAAGGCAGGGGCAGGGGACACAGGGCTCTGTCATGGGAGAACTGGGACTTCGGTAGAAATTATACCTGCACTTCTCACAGCTGGGTCCTTCAGTGTTGCCTTGGCAGTTCATGCAGATGCCTGAAAGAACAGGGGAAGGGAGAGAGGGTTGAGTAAACAGACCCACAGCTGTGACTGACAGGACTTTGGTCCAGTGAGGTTGACGAGAGGGAAACAGAGTTCAGTGTCGCTAAGGTAGACATAAAAACCTGAAGTTAGAAAACCTATAGGTAGCGTGCAAAACTGCAACACATGAAAACAAGGAAGAAACTTCCTCACACCCCGCCAGAGCAAGTGTGGATCTAATGAAAAAATACTAACAGAGAGTTGCCAAAACAAATAAAACACCTATTAAAACTTGAATGAGCTCTTTTTGCATGTGCCAATAACATTCAAGTGAACTCTTTACAGGTTGAGTGGTTTGAACAACTTTTGTGTTTTTGTACAAGATGGCTATCTGAATTAACTTCATAACATTTGATCTGACACACCAATATCACAGACAGTCAGGCAACGAGGCAATTTCTTTTTCTTCAGGTTCATTTGTCTCATCTGTCACAGGCTGTGCAGTCAAAAATAAATTGCTTTTCACAAATACACTGCTTAACAATTACAGCTTTTTATATTTTCTGAAGAAAATGTGAGTGGTACTTGGCTGTTCAAAACTCACCAGCACAATGCCAGAGTGTTCAACTGCTAGTGTTCTGAATGGTTGCTAGGGGATTGCTAGGAGGTTGATAGGCACTGTACAAACAAGACCGATTCAACTTCAGAAAACACCACTAATAAAGAGCATAAATAACAGAAGTGAGTGCTAAAAAAATTGTGTTATGTCAAATTCAGGCACATTTTTATAATCAAAGTTACTTGAATTAATCTCAAAATAAAAATATGGGATAAAATTACAATATCAGTTGATAACTTCAAGCATCTGTCCATCAATTGACATAAGGCAAGAGTCTGAATATCTTCAGGGATGAAAGCAGAAACATATTCTTTAAGAGCAAGACCAAGCAAACGCTACAGAGATCCAACTCGGGGCCAAAAGCACACAGATTAAAGAGGATATGCATGCGTGTTTCAAAAGATGGGCTGCTATCAGACCCACTTGAGTGTGCATGTGTGCTTTTCCACTGGGTCTCCAGGACCAGACAGTAAAGCAGGAGGAGGATCATTAGTGTTCAAACGCTATTCCCTGTATTGAAGACGGATGAGTGTCCACAGATGAAGCCTATGCAAAGACTCCCCCTGGTCCAGCTCTAACTCTTCTTTCATTTCATTACAGGAGATTGACACAGAGGTAAGAGGGAAGTAAGACCAGTAAGTCAGAAAAACAAACAATCAATGACGATGTATTTTTATTATCATGAGGCAACAGACAAAACAAGTATCTAAATCTAGCTGAATCAGATGGACTGTCATGAACAAAATATATGTAATGTTTCCTACAGTGTTTCGCAGATTCTATATACCAACAACACTGTTTTGTATTCTAAAGTTTTAATTAAAATACAATTTATTATAATAAAACCTATTTGTGAATGTGTGTCTGTACCTAAAAACCACACACATTTAGTCAGTGAGTCAGATGTTAATTAGTAATTTCTCTGATTCATAGTCTTTTGTTTAGTTTTTTTGTTTATCTCATCACATTCAATTAAGCCTAAAAACGGTCAACTTAGCTGAAATGTAATTTCTTTGGCAGTTGCAGAGCTGTGACTGAAAAGAGGGACAGGATACAATGGTGAAAGAACTCCAAGTGCTGTTGATTCTGCAAGAATTTACAGTGTAGTGAAAGCTTATAGATCAGCAGCTGCTAGTGTACAATCTGAGTCCACAAATCACTATTATGACAGTGGCCAGAAATTCACTGAACTGGGAGGAGGAATAATGAGCCGCACTGAGTGTGAGTGCATGTGTGACTCCGCTTCGTCGATGGTGAAAGCCGAACCGGCGATTCACAGCGCGAAGTTGATGTATTTCCTCAGCGACCAGCACGGATCAGCTCTAGGCATGACGAAGCAGATATCGTCCTCTTTTTGGAAGGCCAAACAAAGTAGTTTCGCTTTCACAATGAAACACAGTGTCTACACGACATGGCGGTGACAGCAACAATACTACAGCGAGAATAAAAGTTATGCCTTCTTTCTTTGCGTGAACATTTGGGCAGTGTTATGCAAATCTTTCCAAATTGTGACGTAGACATGTGGGGGTGTGTTAGAACGAGCCGTTTTAGGAGGGCGTGGTTAACTCTTAACTTTTATAAACAATATCTCTTTGGATTTGAAACTTTAGTCTTTGCAATTTTACAGATCTTCTTTATGCACCAAGAGCTTGTAACACTCCAAAGAGAAAGGAAAAATTTAAATCGCATCATATGACCCCTTTACGTTTTTCAGTAGCACGCACTAACATGTCCACTAGCTCAGTAAAGAGCATCGACTGACGCAGGCCCGAAATCCTCCGAGTCAGACACAGCGGTGTACAAAATGTCATCTAACCTGAAGGAAACAGCCTTGCATGCCTCCGAGCTGGGACATAAATAATCGTGAACAAACTCCACCAGCGAATCCATGCGAGAGTGCTCAGTTGAGAGAGGGAGAGAAAGGCTGAGGCCCATCTTTTCACTCTCTATTGCAGGGTTGGCAAACGTCGGTCCTGGAGAGCCGCAGCCCTGCAGTTTTGCTTCAACCCTAATCAAACACACCTGAACAAGCAAATCAAGGTCTGAACGGTTACTAGGAAGCTACAGGCAGGTGATTTTTATTTAGGGTTGGAGCTGAACTCTGCAGGGCTGCGGCTCTCCAGGACCGGAGTTCGCCACCCCTGCTCTATAGCCTCGAGCTCCACATCCAAACCCCAGACCACAGATTCACAGAGGGCCTCAGCAGCCTTCGGAGCAGTGCGATGGGGGAAAGCGGATGACTCCTTCTCAAAAACCGTGAGCCTCATGCGAAGAGTTTTGAGACAGAGATTATCACAAAATTTACAGTTAGAAGTGCCTTTAAAAAAGCTGCGCGTGCGAGACAAACCCATACATTTAACACACTTACTGTGCGGGTCATTGCTTGTGATAAAGCGAGAGCACGGCAACAGGCAGCTATGAAAATTACATAGCATTTCACCGCGATGACAAACGAGATTACACTGAATGCAGTTGCTGAAGTGCATAAGAGAAACTAGGGCTGGGCGATATAGCTAAAAAATGTATCAACGATATAGGTTTCATATTGTTCGGTATCGATAATTATTGACATTTCTTATAACATTTTTTAAAACAGAGCAATATAATTAAAAAAAAAAATTTAACCACTGTATTTTTAATTTGCCCAATTTATTAAGACAAACAAAAATTTTTAATATTTTTTAACAGTCAAACACAAAATTAAATTTAAACATATCTCCTTTCTTATGTTTTATATGCATCTCATAGTTGAGGTATACCTATGATGAAAATTACAGGCCTCTCTCATCTTTTTAAGTGGGAGAACTTGCACAATTGGTGGCTGACTAAATACTTTTTTTCCCCACTGTAAGTCTTAAGGAAACTTTTGGCTTGTCTCCCGAGGCCACAGGAGGGCGCAATGAGCAAAATAACGCAGCACATTACATTTTTTATGCAAATAATTGTCTATAAAAACGTGCATAAGGTCTAAATTAACATATATAAATCAAATATAATTTTGTAAACTGCATAAACAATTGTGAACAAAACAGCATCAAGTATTTATGCATTGCTTAGCCTAATACAAAGAGCCAAATCGCCGATTACACAGATTGCATTTAAAAACATATGAGACGCAGTGAAATGATATAAACCTAAACAAATTCGCGTCGCATTTTCTAAAAGTTTAAATGTTTTACCTTTGCATGGCTTTCTTTGCATCTCTTGCATGAGATGCGCGTGCAGTAGTCATATTTGTCCGTCTAAAAAATGCGCTGAATATGCGTTCTGTGTGAATGGCTTGGTTTCGGTTTTAACCTAATCTAGATCTTCTACGCATTGAGCTACTACAGTATATTTCTCTAATATTTTGAATGAATAATGCAGCAACGGCACGTCTCGTAGGCTAAAATTCGTTTAAATTCGACTAATATTCTTTTTTTATTCACAATCTCCTCATCACAGGCAGGCATTACAGCATGTTCATGTTCATGTGTGCTGTCTGCATCACTCATAACACGTGCGCTATATCGAACATTTTTTATATCGTTATCGATGGTGTACCGTCGATAAATATCGATACCGTTTTATCGTCCAGGCCTAAGAGAAACTCAAAGAAATAAGCTGAAAAACAGGCCAGATAAATCGCTTCTGAAGGGCTAAACGACTGCTTCTGTAAGGAAGGAAATCTGAGGAGCGGATGGCGCGGTTACTAGTATGAGAGTGGTCGACTATGTCGAGGTGGTGCCCACACCATCAGCCAATGAATTGGATTGATTCCATACAGGCTTCAGACAATCAGCACACCCAAGGGGCTTTCCCATTGCGTCTTAGCTACACAGCGTTTAGTAAACCTATGAAAGAGAACAGTGTTATTATTATCTAAAACTAAAACTATTCAAACTGTTTTCGGTAACTGAAATAAAGCTGAAATAAAATAAACTACAGTGGAGATCAAAATTAGAGAACAATCTATAAAAGCTTGATTTTTTTCTGAAATATTGTTAATCTTCATCGCTCAAAATTTGAAGGAATGTTAGCTATAGATATACCATCATTCTCCTAACATGTTTAACAAAATTCCAAGGCATTTAAACAAAAATCTTTATTTTGTGGAAATCACAGTGATCAAAATTAGAGAACAGTAACCACTGTAGCAAGAGAGATTACAACAAAAATTTATACAGTTACAGCTGTCAGAAATTAGTAGAAAGTGTAGAGGCCCTTGCTTTGAATGACTTCAGCACATCTGAAAGGGTCATCCCTTTGGCCTTCATCTGGACAACCTCCTGTCGCAGGGTTTCAGTCACCTTAGAGCGGCCCTCCATCTTGCAATCTCAGTGAAAATTGGAGGAATGCTGCCAGTTAAATAGGGTTTGTCATAGGGATGTAACGGTACACGTATTTCTACTGAAAATTTTCGGTACAGCTATTTCGGTTCGGTACGCATGTGCACTGAACAAATAAAGCATTGTTTTAACCACTGCACGAGTGGAACTTTATTGGAAACTTCCAGTTATATTGTTACTTTTGAAAAGAAACAAAGTCTCATCTTTTAAATTGTTTTTTTCAGGAAATTGAAACAATAAATGTCGTTTTGATGCTCTTTGATGTGGCGTAACAGATTGCCGTATAAACGCCCCTTCCTCTTTACTGTTAGTTTCAATGCGAAATAAACACGAATGAACATCTCACGCCTCATGTAATCGTAAAAGTCAGTTAAACAGCTTGTAAACAAAATGTCACAATTTCATTTACCTCAGGCAAGTCATCAGCATCCACAGCTCATTAGTTTGCTTTAAATAAAGTCTAGAGAAGAATTTTTCACAAAATATTAGACTGTTTAAATACATTTGTTACGAAACAAGTTATGAGAGCCATTGTGTAAATTAATAGGCTATATTTCAAATTTATAAGTTAATTTAAAAACTCCATTATGCGCAATTTACATGTTTGCATACATTTTATTGTAAAGGGATAGTTCATGCAAAAATGAAAATTAGCCCATGATTTACTCACCCTCAGGGCATCCTAGCCGTATCTGACATTCCTCTTTCAGACGAACACATTCGCAGTTATATTTAAAATTGTCTTGGCTCTTCCAAGCTGTATAATGACAGTGAATGGTGCCCCTGTTTGTGAAGCCTAAAAAACTGCATCCATTCATTATAAAACTACTCCACACGCCTCCGGGGTGTTAATAAAGACCTTCTGAAGTGAAATGATGCATAAGTGTAAGCATTAAACATTTCTAAACTGTAATCTCCAGCTTCCGGTCGCTCAAGCAGGAGCGTTCATGACAAGGCGTTCGAGCGTATGATGTAGGCTCAGTGGAAGGCGCCAGAATATGCTCTGGGGAGAAGAGAGTAGTCTCGTGAGAACCAAGTTTTGTTTACAGCACAGAGAAACCACATTAACTACATCTATACTTTGTGCTGCCACCGCTGCAGCCTCCTCCATCTCGTGGGGTTCCTGGTCGGTATACTCTGGTTCAAATAAATATGGCTGGGCAAAAAACTCATTCTTCTCTTGCCTTACATCAAAATCCTCCGACATTTTTCACTCAGAATCTTCGTTTTGTAAGTAGTATTAGTTTGTGACAGGTGCTTTATTTTTTTCTTCTCCTCTGTGCACTCTCTCCCCAGAGCTTATGTTGCGCCTTCCACTACACTTACGTCATATGCTCGAACGCCTTGTCGTGAACGTGCCCGCTTGAGCGACCGGAAGCTGGAGATTACAGTTTATACATTTTTAAAAATCAATATTTTTCTTACACTAACTCATCGTTTCGCTTCAGAAAGCCCTTATTAACACCCTGGAGCCGTGTGGAGTAGTTTTATGATGGATGGATGCAGTTTTTTAGGCTTCAAAAACAGGGGCATCATTCACTGTCATTATACAGCTTGGAAGAGCCAAGACAATTTTAAATATAACTGCGAATGTGTTCGTCTGAAAGAGGAATGTCAGATACGTCTAGGATGCCCTGAGGGTGAGTAAATCATGGGCTAAATTTCATTTTTGGATGAACTATCCCTTTAAGTTGAGTGTTGATTATTATGTTTAAAAATAAATAGTAATTAAATTTAAGTTTGGGCTCTGTTGTTAATTGTAACCTTATAGTAACATAAAAGGGCTCCCATAGTTTAGCGCATAAACTGAGGTAGATTTTTATCCCTAAGAAATGTTTAATTATAATTTCATTTATTTAAAGAAAAAGCGATTTGTTCAGTAAACCACTGTTTAATAATAAAATAAAAATGTTTAGTTGTCCCCCCTGCTGTACCGAACTGTGACGTCAAAACCGAGGTACGTATCGAACCGTCATGTTTGTGTACCGTCCTAGACATATAATTAAGGAAATTAGCACCAGGTGCCAGATTAACACCAATAACTTGGAGGTATCATCTGTAAGTCCTCTCTAATTTTGATCCTTTGAATTTTTAATGTCCGTGCATTTGGTCTTAAAGAGACAGCAGCCAATAAATACCTGCTTCTGCCAATCAAATAACACCACAGATCTAACGAAGATTAATCTGTATTTAACTTGTGCAGTGAGCACTATTGTGTTATTTTACACTTAGTTATTACATTTCTGTACCTGAATACTACTGTTACTGACTTTATTTGTAACTGTGTTATGTTGTATTCGTATTCATCAATGCTTGTAATTTGTGTAATTGTTCTTGTTTTATTACTAACTTTATTAGTTAAGATAGTAGTTTGTGCTGTGGTATAGAAGTACTTAAAGTAAGCTTTCACAAATGTATTTATTTATTTTTTTTCTGATCCGAAAAATGATCCAATCCGTGACTCAAAATCCATAATATGATCCGAACCGTGAGTTTTGTGATCCGTGGCACCACTACACAGAAAGGTCAAAGTCCTCAAAGCCCGAGCTCGACAGTTCAATTTTAAACTGCTGCAAATTAAATCTACAAAATCATTCAACAGATAATAAACAGCATTTATAACAAGTTTAAAAGTCTTGTAGTTAGTCCCTGGACTTTTCCAGAAGACCCGAGGAAGTATAAAAAAAAAAAAAAACCCTTACTTGTTTATCATTCTGTTGATAAATGCCATAATAACTAAAACTAGCAGTGAAGGTTTTGATGGTTTTTGTATCATAGTGAACAGAAATTTAATTTCTGAAAAGGAAATCTCTGCTGTGGATATGTAAATTGAATGCACCAACATATTGACAACAGCTGATCTGGCAAATCAGACGGGAAACAGGATTATTTCAGGTCTAAAATGTACAATAAGATCAAATGTTTAAGCCAAGAATGGTGTGTAGAAAACACAAAAGAGCTACACAAGATACACATCTTGGTTCTCTACAACAGCTCAAATTGTGCTGAACTAATGAAACAATATCCGTTGGTCTCACTGCATGGACATATATATGGCTGGCGAGATTCACCAGCTCGGAGGCACTGGCTGGGACAGTTTGACTCCTGCTGTGGTATCTGACGTAATGTACATTATTGGCTTTTTGAAAGCAGAGTGCATGCTGACAGGAACATTAAACACCACTGGAGTGGCACAAATGGATGATAGGGAAAAAAAGCCCAGACAGCTATAGGGACAATGCATCAAATATCAAAAAAGAGAGAAAGAATACCTAAAAAATATTTGAGATGTCAGGCTTCTGTTCCAAGATATCATTATAAAAATACGTTCTCACTTAACAATAATTGCGGGGAAAAAGCCTATTCTGCAGATAACACTAGATACTGAAAATTATAACAGGCTGCTTTCTCTAATGCAGTGGTTCTTAATGCCCATTATAATGGAATAGGAGGCTTGTAATATTGTTGCACTGCTTGTTTTCTAGATTTTTATTTAAAAAAAACGTAATTTTGAAGTTTTGGTTGTTCATGCTTCTAATTGTAACTCTGCTATCATTTTTAACCAACACAGACAAGGATTCAAAAAGGAAAACCTGAACCACCCTCTAAAGTACTGTAATAAAAAAAATAAAATTAAAAAGGCAATAAATATTTATTTTACAGTAAAATTACAACACTAATTTTTGTGTCTGTTTTCACTTTTTTTTTTTTTTTTTGCAAATATTAAACATAACATTTTTATTTTGAGCTATTAAAGCGTTTGGAGATCTTAAAGATTTTTTGTTTTGTTGACAACAGATTTATAAACCATTCTCATTACAAATTTGCAAAGATGGTTGAAAACGCATTGTGTTTTGCAAATTATAAACATTGTAAATGTCCCAAACTCACCTAGACACTTATAGACACTGAAAACACCGGTTCATGAGCTCCTCGCAAGTAACACAATGGCACATGCCAACTGTATACTTATATAATTTAAAACACAGCTCTTGTGATTTGATAATTGGATCAACTGGTGAGTAACACTATTTCATATACTAGCCAAAAAACTATTTTTACTTACATTTGGCACTTGGCAAGTGTTAAATTTTGAACCCTGGCTGACATGCTAAGGGTGTCCAGCACACAGCCGCTAGTATAATTTTCTAATTTCCATAAACATATATACAGCAGTAGAGCTAATACAGTGGCTGGAAATCTGTTTATCCTTCAGTTCCTCGTGCTTCCCCATCTTCATAGAGAACGTGGTACATGGTTGCTCAGAGCGCTTTGGAAAGAAGGTGGAAATGCATTTTTAGATGCTTGGAGCAGGGAAATCTATTTAGAGCGCCTTATTGTAGTAATTAAAATATCGATATTTGCCACCAGATATCGATTCTCGTATCGCATGGAGAAGGACAACGATATATCGCCATATCATATTGTCCCACCCCTATTAAATACAAATGTATTTGAAAACACACCATTTTGCAGTTTGTTTAGTAATTGTTTAATGACATATTGCGATTCATGTGTGTCATACTTCCCAGGTTGGAAAACACGTAAATCTGCATAAATACAGCAAAATCACAGTACTCAGATCTGATCATTGTATGTTTTTAGACAATCTGCAGATGTGCAATCTGCACAACCTGCAATCTACACAGAAAATGACCATAAAGCAGCTGATTCCACCGATCAATACATGACCAATTCCATCCCGGCAAGGGGCTATCCGTGCACTATCATTATTAATTTCACATTTAATCTCAACTTTCTCCAGGGGTTTGTCACTGTAATAAATGTACTTGGATAAAAGCATCAGTTAAATGACTAATTAGATAGATAACATGAAGTTTCTGGAGATTGAGGTTCTTTGGCTACTTATGTTGTGTGCATGTGGGTGGCTCACCTGATTGTGGGTGGCAGTAGCTGCTATGATTATTGCATTGGCAAGGTTGGCACCCCGTGCTGTTGAAGTGCGAGAAGCCTGGGCAGCATGCATCACACTTGTCCCCGTGCATTCCAATCTTGCAGATGCACATGCCTGAACTGCCAGAAAAATACAGAGGAACAGTTATGGAGTTAGAAAGAGTTATACAGGCACAGAAAGAAAGACGTATTGTTCCTACAGAAGCATACAGTATCCTTCAAAAGCCAGACACAGAGAAGTTAAAACCTCTGTCCACATCAAACACCAGGTTTCCTCTGAACTGCCAGAATAGCTGCTCCTTCCCATCCATCACATGTTAATAGACCCGCTCCATGAAAGCTGAAGCAACATCTGTTAGAAATAATGCTGTAAACTAAAGGCATATATACATAATTTATCTTTGATGGAAATCCAAATTTATCAATTTATCAAATTCAGGCATAAACAATATGAAATGACTAAGGTTTGTGGACAACAAATACCTAAATGTATTTCATTGCATTGGATTTAACAGCAGGTAGGATACACCAGAACCTTTCCTGCCCTGGGTTACATGAAAAATGATTACACACAGCTAAATTAGTCATTAGTGCCTGTGTGTGTAATACAATCTCTTTGTACTGCTTAGAAGAGAAACAGAGCAGGGTAAATGCTCTACATGAGAAATTAAAGTGTAACAATATCAGAACACTTAAAATGAAAAGGAACAGAAATTCCCAGAGATGAGAAAATGTCTGATTATAATATTATACACTTCAGTCTTTGAAGAGCAAATGAGGAATGCAGAAGGATGATTTCTTCTGAGAGGCTTGTGAAATCTATTTTTGAAATTATTTATTTCAAGCACATGCACGCACAAACACACACACACACACACACACACACACTCACTCTCAGAGTGAATTTACTCTCCACATGTACAATCAGAACTCTCTGCCTTTGCCTATACTCAAGAGTAATTAGACTACTTGCTATTCTGACTGATGCTGAGCTCAAAGTTCCTGAGAAAAATAACCCTGACATGCTGGATCAGTTGAACTCGACATCTCAAATCATATCAGTTTTCCTACTGGTTTGATTAGGATACGCAATTCAAAGGGGGGGTGTGCGATATTGACAAAATATGATATCTCGATATTTTCTGGGATTTTATCGATAACGATAATTAGACAATATTTTGCTGAGTGTGTTATTGTGCTGGTACCTTAAGGA
>NW_015505271.1:2618473-2634312 GCF_001515645.1 Sinocyclocheilus grahami | reverse complement strand
AATTAGACTACTTGCTATTCTGACTGATGCTGAGCTCAAAGTTCCTGAGAAAAATAACCCTGACATGCTGGATCAGTTGAACTCGACATCTCAAATCATATCAGTTTTCCTACTGGTTTGATTAGGATACGCAATTCAAAGGGGGGGTGTGCGATATTGACAAAATATGATATCTCGATATTTTCTGGGATTTTATCGATAACGATAATTAGACAATATTTTGCTGAGTGTGTTATTGTGCTGGTACCTTAAGGACTACCGTGGACAGCTGACTCCTAAAGTTTTTGATATTCTTCATATACAGTGTCAGTTCTGTGGTCTATTCACAGCAGTGACAGAGATTAATCTTTTCCAATAAATTTAAATATATTTTTACTAGGGATGCACGATACTGAGCTCCTGTACTCGTACTCGTTAAAATCCCCCGCTCCCAAACACCGATACCACACATAAGTGCCATATTCAGACAAAGAAACACAGACATCAGAACAACAGACAGCAGAATGGAGTTATTAGAAATTAAGGATATCTACGAAGTATATGTATGCAATGAATATAATGTTAACCATTCAGTATTAACGCCTGTATAGCTGATGTGCGCGAGCTGATAAACAAAGCGCGCTGAGTGGATTGAGCGCTGCGGCGCAGATGCGCGAGCTTGTCGAGTGAATATACCTTTCTCACAGACATCACTGGAAAGTTTGTAGTTCGGTCGGATATGTCAAAAACAAGTAAGTAAAACAATGCACAAGTTACTTAACGGTAGAGAGAGAGAATTATTGCATTGGCAAGGTTGGCACCCCGTGCTGTTGAAGTGCGAGAAGCCTGGGCAGCATGCATCACACTTGTCCCCGTGCATTCCAATCTTGCAGATGCACATGCCTGAACTGCCAGAAAAATACAGAGGAACAGTTATGGAGTTAGAAAGAGTTATACAGGCACAGAAAGAAAGACGTATTGTTCCTACAGAAGCATACAGTATCCTTCAAAAGCCAGACACAGAGAAGTTAAAACCTCTGTCCACATCAAACACCAGGTTTCCTCTGAACTGCCAGAATAGCTGCTCCTTCCCATCCATCACATGTTAATAGACCCGCTCCATGAAAGCTGAAGCAACATCTGTTAGAAATAATGCTGTAAACTAAAGGCATATATACATAATTTATCTTTGATGGAAATCCAAATTTATCAATTTATCAAATTCAGGCATAAACAATATGAAATGACTAAGGTTTGTGGACAACAAATACCTAAATGTATTTCATTGCATTGGATTTAACAGCAGGTAGGATACACCAGAACCTTTCCTGCCCTGGGTTACATGAAAAATGATTACACACAGCTAAATTAGTCATTAGTGCCTGTGTGTGTAATACAATCTCTTTGTACTGCTTAGAAGAGAAACAGAGCAGGGTAAATGCTCTACATGAGAAATTAAAGTGTAACAATATCAGAACACTTAAAATGAAAAGGAACAGAAATTCCCAGAGATGAGAAAATGTCTGATTATAATATTATACACTTCAGTCTTTGAAGAGCAAATGAGGAATGCAGAAGGATGATTTCTTCTGAGAGGCTTGTGAAATCTATTTTTGAAATTATTTATTTCAAGCACATGCACGCACACACACACACACACACACACACACACACACACACACACACACACACACTCACTCTCAGAGTGAATTTACTCTCCACATGTACAATCAGAACTCTCTGCCTTTGCCTATACTCAAGAGTAATTAGACTACTTGCTATTCTGACTGATGCTGAGCTCAAAGTTCCTGAGAAAAATAACCCTGACATGCTGGATCAGTTGAACTCGACATCTCAAATCATATCAGTTTTCCTACTGGTTTGATTAGGATACGCAATTCAAAGGGGGGGTGTGCGATATTGACAAAATATGATATCTCGATATTTTCTGGGATTTTATCGATAACGATAATTAGACAATATTTTGCTGAGTGTGTTATTGTGCTGGTACCTTAAGGACTACCGTGGACAGCTGACTCCTAAAGTTTTTGATATTCTTCATATACAGTGTCAGTTCTGTGGTCTATTCACAGCAGTGACAGAGATTAATCTTTTCCAATAAATTTAAATATATTTTTACTAGGGATGCACGATACTGAGCTCCTGTACTCGTACTCGTTAAAATCCCCCGATACCAAACACCGATACCACACAGCGTGATAAGTGCCATATTCAGACAAAGAAACACAGACATCAGAACAACAGACAGCAGAATGGAGTTATTAGAAATTAAGGATATCTACGAAGTATATGTATGCAATGAATATAATGTTAACCATTCAGTATTAACGCCTGTATAGCTGATGTGCGCGAGCTGATAAACAAAGCGCGCTGAGTGGATTGAGCGCTGCGGCGCAGATGCGCGAGCTTGTCGAGTGAATATACCTTTCTCACAGACATCACTGGAAAGTTTGTAGTTCGGTCGGATATGTCAAAAACAAGTAAGTAAAACAATGCACAAGTTACTTAACGGTAGAGAGAGAGAGAGAGAGAGAGCGCGCGCGCGCGCAATTCTGTTGTGTGATCTTTGATGTTCACTCACTTAGCACACGCATTATTTGGATTAAAACTAAATCGTAAAAATAAGACCATTTATAGGGGCATTCACTATAAATGTAATTTATTTTTAACCTTAGGCATACACGACTTTCTGGCGAAAGTGAATCTAGCAGCTTGTGTGAAATGCGCTAGGCTGTACTATTCTGCATCAGTACAAATACGTGCAAGCGTTGCGCGTGTTTTGCTTGCTGTTTCTGCATTATATGAGTGGCTTTGGAATATAAATTGCAGCACGTTTCAGATGAAAAAAAAACGCGACTTCTATTTTTGAAAATATCACATTTAGGAGATTTATAACGAGCGGTTCCCTGCATTATTACAGCAAAGCGCATGATTACAGTACTAAGCCGCACCAATGGAGCAGCTCTAATGCTATTATATTAAAGATGTACCATAGAGCAAAAAATGAACAGTGAAAGTAACAAAAACTTGTAAAATATATTTTAATGGGCATAATTAAGTGTGAAAATAACAGAAGGATATACAGTCAAACCAAAAATTAATCAGAGACCAGATATAATTTTTGATATTTTTTTACTAGTGGGTGCAGGACACTATAGTTCATTTACGTAAGCGAGGATAGCAAAATAAAGTAAACTGTGACAAATTATACCCAAAATGTCTTCATACAGTGGACTACCAGTAAAACTGATACAAATTTGGGACCAAAAATTATTCACACCGAGTCTGGAAAAAAAAGTTCAGGTTTGCATGAACTTGGATGACAGAATGCCCAGGAGACTATATGCTGTCATTAAGGCTAAGGGTTGCCCAACTAAGTATTGATAGTTGTGTAAATACTGTCATCCATTAGGCTACATACCTTTCTATCAAAGTTATCTAACATTATCAAGCTGAATTTGTTCTGACTCCGTTCTTGTTATATTTTTTTTACCATTTTCTAAACTATAGCGAATAAACTGTGATAATGTGATAAATGTTGAAGGTGTCTGAATAAATTTAGGTTTGACTGTATCTATTTGATAGATAAAGTTAACCTACTAACATTATACATACTCTTTTGGTTTCTGTACCCAATATTTAAAAAATTTACAAATGCAATAAAAATATTGGTATCGGTACTCGGTATCGCCAAGTACCAAAAAATAAATAAAAGTATCGGTATCGGGCGAGTACTGGAAAAAGTAGTATCGGTGCATCCCTAATTTTGACCTTTTATGGGCTTTTTTACCTTTATAAAGCAATTTTTTTCCCCAAAAGTGTGCATCATTTGAGTTAAATTCTTACATTTAATCAGTCAATTAGAATAATAAGACATTTTGGCTGTTACCAAGCAAATTAAATCAGTATCAACAAAATTCATCTTTGCAATGCAGAGGAAACGTCTCGGTTACGTATGTAACCCTCATTCCCTGAAGGAGGGAACGGAGACATCACGTCGGTGGCCGACGAATTGGGATCTCACTTAGAGAGACCAATTCACTTCCGAGTGTAAACTAAATGAGCCAATGCACATTGGCATGCGATGATTGCATCCAGCTGCCGCTGATCACAGCGTGAGCATAATCACCAGCGTGGTGCAACGCATACCAGGTTTTCACTGAGGAGCCGAGCCGGTGACCCGGCCGCTCAGCGGTGGTACAGCAGCCGTGGCGACGGGACATGACATCTCCGTTCCCTCCTTTAGGGAGCGAGGGTTACATACGTAACCGAGATGTTCCCTTTCAGTCGGTTACTCCAGAGTCACGTTGGTGACCGACGAATTGGGATCCCTACCAAAGCGCCATGGATGCTGCCCCTTCCAGTGTCCTGTGTGAGCCGCCTGTGCCCCTTTGTGGTGTAGGCCAGGGTTTGCAACAAGAAGACCAGTCACTGTTGTCATAGCACTACCCACTCAGTGAGATTGGATAACACTGGGAAAACGTACCCGTTCCACTTGGAACAGGAACGTTGCGGAAGCCCCATCCTTCCCGAAGGAGGTTTTGGAAGCACTTACACATATGACATCCGTTTAGGTGCATATGGAAGATTAGAGATGATTGTAACCCTCATGGAAATGGCAGAAGTCTGCCGGGGAAACACGGGCTCTGAGGCTATACCGTGGACTTTACACATATGGGAACCACTTAGGCCTCGACATGTGGAACCCAGCCCTCTACCGGTTCTCACGGATTCAGCGAGTGAGGGCCTGGCGCCGGATGTTCCGCCACGTCTGGCTGCCGAGAGGACGGAGGAGCTCAACAGGGCCTACAGTACGGACACTCTGGAGCAGTTTTAGCAAGACGGCACTAAACCGGGGCCTCTCAGCGCCTCTACCCATTTGAGGTGAGAACACAGGAGGATACCGGCTCCACACGAAGGCTATAGAATCTAGCAAACGTGTTGGGGGTCGCCCAGCCCGCAGCTCTACAAATATCTGTCAGCAAGGCGCCACGAGCCAGCACCCAGGAGGATGCAACACTCCTAGTAGAGTGAGCTCACAATCTGATCTGTCAAGGCACACACTGTGCCTGATAAGCCAGGGTGATGGCATCCCCAATCCAGTGGGCCATCCTCTGCTTAGAGATGGCATTCCCCTTCTGCCGGCCTCCGTAATAGACAAAGAGCTGGTCTGAGGTCCTAAAGCTTTGTGTCCGGTCTACGTAGCATCTCATGGCTCGGACGGGACAGAGCAAAGCTAGGGCTGGGTCTGCCTCCTCCGGGGGCAGCACTTGCAGACTTACCACCTGATCCCTGAAGGGAGTAGTGGGAACCTTGGGCACATAGCCGGGCCGGGGCCTCAGGATTACCTGGGAGTCAGCCAGCCCAAACTCTAGGCATGAATCGTCGACTGAAAATGCGTACAGGTCCTACCCTCTTGATGGAGGCCAATGCAAGCAGGAGCAGAGTTTTCATTGAAAGAAACTTTAGCTCGACTGACTGCAAAGGCTTAAATGGGCCCTGCTGTAGTGATTTGAGCACTAGAGATAGGTCCCAAGAGGGTATAGAGGAGGGCCGGGGCGGATTTAACCTTCTCGCCCCCCTAAGGAACCTGATGACCAGATCATGCTTCCCTACCGACTTCCCTTCCATGGGGTCATGGTTAGCAGCAATTGCAGCGACATAGACTTTAAGGGTGGAGGGAGACAGCCTTCGCTCCAACCCTTGCTGCAAAAAGGAAAGCACGACCCTGATCGGGCATCTCCGGGGGTCTTCTCGGTGAGAACACCACCACTCAACGAACAGGTTCCACTTCAAAGCGTAAACGTGTCTCGTAGACGGTGCTCTCGCCGAAGTGATGGTGTCAACTACCTCTTGGGGTAGGTCACCTAGAACCTCCGCTTCCCGTCCAGGGACCAGACATGAAATTTCCAGAGGTCTGGACGCGGGTGCCACAGGGTGCTCTGTCTCTGAGTCAGTAGATCCTTCCTCAGAGGAATCTGCCAGGGAGGGGCTGTCACGAGGAGCATTAGTTCGGGGAACCAGGTCCGAATGGGCCAATACGGCGCCACACGCAGGACCTGCTCCTCGTCCTCCCTGACCTTGCACAGCGTCTGTGCGAGAAGGCTCACTGGGGGAAACGCATACTTGCGCAGGCCCCACAGTCAGCTGTGTGCCAGTGCGTCCGTGCCCAGTGTTCCCTTGGTCAGGGAGTAGAACAACTGGCAGTGAGACGTTCCTGGAGAGGCAAACAGGTCTACCTGAGTGGCTCCGAAATGTCTCCAAAACAGCTGGACCGTCTGGGGATGGAGTCTCCATTCTCCCGGGAACGTAGCTTGTGGTAGCTCGTCGGCCGTACGGTTGAGCAGACCCGGAATGTGAAAGGCATGTGCTTGCCTCGTAAGCACACTTTGAGACGGTTCAAGGCATGGTGCACTGCTAACAACTCTAGGCAATTGATATGCCAATGCAGTTGGGGGCCCGTCCACTGCAGCTGCCATATGCCCCAGAAGCCTCTGAAATAGTTTCAGTGGGACCGCTGTCCTGCCCTTGAACGAATTCAAGCAGTTTAGCACCAACCGCGCATGTTCCTCTGTGAGGCGTGCTGTCTGTTCGACCGAATCCAACTCTATACCAAGAAAAGAGATCCTCTGCGTCGGGGAGAGTTTGCTCTTTTCCCAGTTGACCTTAAGGCCCAACCGGCTGAGGTGCGAAAGCACCAAGTCCCTGTGTGCACACAACTGATGCTGAGACTGAGCTAGTATGAGCCAGTCATTGAGGTAGTTGGGAACGCGAACGCCCTGTTCTCTCAGGGAAACAAGGGCTGCCTCTGCAACTTATGTGAAGACACGGGGCGACAGGGACAGCCCGGAGGGCAGGACCTCATACTGATATGCTCGTCCTTCGAAATGGTCTGCGGCGCGTAAGGATCGACACATGAAAGTACGCATCCTTCAGGTCGATTGCTGCAAACTTGTGGTCGTAACCCTCCGCCTTTCTTGGGTACAATGAAGTAAGGGCTGTAAAACCCTGTATTCATATCGGCTGGAGGGACCGGCTCTATTGCATCCTTTGCCAGTAGGACTGCGATCTCCGCACGCAAGACAGGAGCATCGCCCGCCTTCACTGTCGGGAAGCGGATGCCACTGAACTTGGGGGGATGCCAGGCGAACTGAATCGCATAGCCAAGGCTGATGGTCCGCAGAAGCAAATGAGACCAGTTGGGTAGCGCTAGCTAGGCACCCAGATACGGTGCAAGCAGGACCAGTGGAACCACCACCGTACCCACAGTGAGGCAGCAAGGTGGAACGCAGGGACCCAACTCGGGCGGCTTGTGAGAGGACCGAAGAGGGGTCTGAGTGTGCGGTGCAATGCTTATTTGGTTCCACAGTTTGGCAGAGGGTGTGTGAGTAGGGCCTTTGTTGACGCTCTCGAACCACCCGCTGCTGCCTGCTGGCGATGGAGGAGGATGAGTGTGGTCCGGTGCTGATCCGTCTGTGACTCTCCGTGCCCTCCTGGGACCCAGGGACAGAGAAAACCGCTCTCTCATCGAGATTTTCCAGATTCTCAACCCGGCCCTCCTCCGGAGGAGGGAGAGGTGCCTTCACCATCCCCCAAAGAGCAGCTTTCTTCCTCTCTGGGTCACCCGTCCCGAGGCCTCTTGCTTTTTCACTCACCGCCAGGTTTGACGGGGGCCTGGATGGGTGGGGCGGCCTGCCTACGGCCAGCTCCACGGTGCCGCTTGCTGGAGGCTGCTGCGGATGCAGCGCGGGAGCAGGGGCAGACGCAGGGGGCCGCCCTCTGCGACGAGCAGGCTGGGGCGCTGCGGCCGGCGGATGGGTGGAGGCAGCAGCTGCCCGCCGGGGCAGGGTGTCGCCCTCTGCGACGAGCAGGCTGGGGCGCTGCGGCCGGCGGATGGGTGGAGGCAGCAGCTGCCCGCCGGAGCAGGGTATGACGACCCGCCTCAGTCTGCTTCTGTGCAGCCGAGAGCTGCTGGGCCAAGCTCTCGACCGCGTCGCCGAAGAGGCCGGTCTGGGACACAGGGGCATTAAGGAACCGAACTTTGTCGGCGTCCCTCTTATCAACCAGACACAGCCAGAGATGGCTCTCCTGGACCACAAGTGTGGAAGCCCTGCCTTCTGATTGAAAGAGCCAATCGCTAATCGGTAAAGTCAGCGTGTCACTGCAGCTGCCGTTAGAAGCATAGATATGTATAGGTAGATGCCCCATTCGACTGCGCCAAGCATGTAGATGTGTCCGCCATCTTTAACGGTCAACTTGACGTCATCTACCATAATAATCAATAAATATTCGAAGATGCCACAATGTGCCACAATCCTGCACAGCCGATGGTTGTAAAAACCAGGATAACCTTTCACAGGTGAGAATGTGTTGGTTTGTGTTTTTAAATGTATTAAAGGGGTCATATGATGCGATTTCAATTTTTCCTTTCTCTTTGAAGTGTTACAAGCTCTTGGTGCATAAAGAATATCTGTAAAGTTGCAAAGACTACATGTCTACGTCACGATGTGGGAAGATTTGCATAACGCCATCCAAATGTTCACGCAAAAAAAAAGGCGTAACTTTAATTCTTGCTGTTGCCACCGCTGCCATGTTGTGGAGTCGCTGTGTGTTTCGTTGTGAAAGCGAAACTACTTTGTTTGGCCTTCCAAAAAAGGACACAACTAGAAATCAGTGGTTAAGTTGTATACTGTTCCAGAACAGTTCAACCCAAATATCCAGATGTGTGCTGCGCATTTTATGGAGGATGAGGACTGTTTCCTGAACCAGTATCCTACACTGCGTCTGTGGCACAAAGGCTGTTTCTATAAAGTTGGGCAGTTCCAACTTTGCAAGGACAGTCTGGCGCTTCTGACTCACAGCCTGTAAGTACGTTTTTTATATTTAAATAATTTGCCACTGATGATTCAAATGCGAGTTTTGAGCAGTGTAGAGTAGGCTTGTTGTTTGTTGTTTCTCCGATCACAAATGCAGATGTGGTTTTATGTTTACGCAGCACGATACGCAACGCAACGCTTAAAAAGACAGTATAAGTCATTATAATCAGTAATTATGTCCCCACTGGATGCAACAAATGCCTCGTTTGCAATGGGTTTTATTGGTTTTGTCTCATCCTGCTGGGAGACAGCATCACAGTATGTTAAGGGGTACACGCTTGAGGTCACACGCTTGAGGCATTCGGCCAATCACAATGCACTGGATAGCTGGCCAATCAGAGCACACCTCCCTTTTTTAGAACGATGAGCTTTGTAAAAATCGACGCGTTTCAGAAAGGCGGGGCATAGAGGAGCAACAATAATGTACATTATATGGAAAATAATGTGTTTTTTGAACCTTAAACCGCATAAACACAATGCATTATTTGCATGTAATTGCATTACACCAAATACACAACATAATGTTCTTTTTAGTAACGTCATATGTCCCTTTTAACTCAATATTACAAGTTTTGAAACATTGGTAACTTTTATTGTTGTGTTTGCCAACGCGCTCATCTTGTTGTATGGCATTAGTTAGGTCTACACAACAACATGTTGAGCTCTCTCAGCCACCGTACTCGAGGGTTCGCAGACCATCGGCTGTTATGGTGAATGACGTCAAGTTGACTCTTCAAATATGGTGGACGGCTTACGTATAGCGGCCCATGGAAACAGTCACTAATAAGGCATCTATGTATACATATCTATGGTTAGAAGTCCCGGTTGCTATAGAAACAGTCGGGGTTCTGAGATGTGTGCTCAGGACTCTGCATGCGCACTGGCTGGTCTAGCCTGAAAATAAGCTTTTTTAATGCTATTTGAGCAAAAGAAACAACATTAACGAGACAGTTGTTGTCAGATTTCATTGGTGATTTCAAATATGAAATTTAATCTTAAGCTTGGCTAACAGATTTTGAGATTTTGATGTTTCCCCATTCAAAGAGATAGGAGCTGCACATGCTCCAGAGGCGTTTCAAAGATGGCCGCCGAGTGAAATGACTTGCCTTAAAGGGACTTTGATGCAGCTCAGAGGGACATAAATGCATTTAACCTGCAGTTACAAATGCATGCATGTTTTGATATTTTAAACATAAAACATTGAATTACTGATATTTGAGATTTTGAAAATGAAAAAATACTTTTAAGGTGCACTAAGCAATATTTGAAAAATGGTTTTGACCACAGTGTCTGACCGAGTCCCACATTCGAGTCCCACATCCCAACACATTTGCTGCCAATCAGCAGTAAGGGGCGTGTCTAGTAATGATAGGTAGAAGAGAGCGCTCGGTGATTGCACAGGATGGATATTAGCAGATCGACTTGACTTTCGGAGGAACAAAACATTAAAAAGAAAGGTTACGATCAGGCAAGAGGTAGGACCCGCATTATTATTGGAGCAGCTTTCCAGCAGTGGAGAAACTCAAGGAGCGGGAAGGCCTGGAATCGGATGCCGAGGTTTCTTTGTTTCTTCTTGATAGGTGAGTTACGTTGATTTTGTATTGTTTCACACAACTAATCTGTGTTGGCTTGCTTGAATATACCGGCCGCAGCCGGCAGGCATAGCAGATTTCACCATCATTGATGCCAGGGTTGTGTATGTACGTGTGGGGTGGAGATATCAAAATAGGGGCGAGGTCCTGTTGGGGTATGGGCATGTTTGTTTTGGTGCTTTCAAATATCAACATCACTTGGCAAAATTCGCTTAGTGCACCTTTAAATGTGAAATTAAAACTGCCAATAGGTGGCAGCAGGTCACTGTTAATAAGTGAATTTAATTCATTCAGGAACGAAACACCGTCATGTTGCTCAGAGACGCAAAACAATGCTGTGGCTTTGTTTGGAATTATTTCTGTTGGCGAAATAGAGCAAAAACAGGCGATGTGGTGTCGAAAACGTAAGTCTCTTAATATTAACTTCTTGTTTATTGAACTGTAGTATAAATTAAATATCCTATTTATAAGCATGCTGATTATTGGAGAAAAAAATGCACTTTTCTTGTGATATTGATTAACTATATGCAATTATATAAATGTATAAATTTTCTGTCCCCATATCTCTAAAATGCATTTTATTAGACTGAATCATGCAGTGAAAGAACGCACTTTAAGTGTGCACGTGCACTAGTCTAACCTAGTAGATTTCACGTAATGTATGCATGCACTCTGTAGGTGAGTTTTGTTAGTTTTTTTGCGATATACTCCATGTCAAATCTCACATTGTTAAAACAACAATTAAGATATTATCGTAGACAATACATATAGCACACCCCCTACTTCAGAGCAAAAAACACTACATCAAAATTAATATTAAAAAGCACATAACAACTGCAACCATGCCTAAAACCCTGTGTTTCACGAAATATTGTCAGGGCTCAAATGCAACATCACAACATTGAGCAGCACACTTCTGTCATGGGCTGGTTTATGTCCTGTTAATTTCAATGAATTTCAATGTCTTCCCAAATATTATAATTTAATTATGAAAGTAGCCACGAATTACAGCTACAGTGTGTAATCTTTTAATGTTTTTTTTTATGTTTTAATGCAAGCTTAATTTGCAGAATCAACTTAATAGTAAATGTTTAATGAGCTGAGCGATGTCTACTTTTTGCTGGGCAGAGTTGGGTATAACGCGTTACACAGTAGCTGTACAGTAACACAGTTACACAGTGCACGTGCACTAGTCTAACCTAGTAGATTTCACGTAATGTATGCATGCACTCTGTAGGTGAGTTTTGTTAGTTTTTTTGCGATATACTCCATGTCAAATCTCACATTGTTAAAACAACAATTAAGATATTATCGTAGACAATACATATAGCACACCCCCTACTTCAGAGCAAAAAACACTACATCAAAATTAATATTAAAAAGCACATAACAACTGCAACCATGCCTAAAACCCTGTGTTTCACGAAATATTGTCATGGCTCAAATGCAACATCACAACATTGAGCAGCACACTTCTGTCATGGGCTGGTTTATGTCCTGTTAATTTCAATGAATTTCAATGTCTTCCCAAATATTATAATTTAATTATGAAAGTAGCCACGAATTACAGCTACAGTGTGTAATCTTTTAATGTTTTTTTTAATGTTTTAATGCAAGCTTAATTTGCAGAATCAACTTAATAGTAAATGTTTAATGAGCTGAGCGATGTCTACTTTTTGCTGGGCAGAGTTGGGTATAACGCGTTACACAGTAGCTGTACAGTAACACAGTTACACAGTACAGTAACGCGTTACTGTAATCTAATTAACGCATTATATTTTAAATTTGTGTAATTTGATTAGTTACTAAAGTCAATATAATTGCGTTACTTAAGTTTAGAGGTCTGCACGGGCTTTAAAGTGAAGCCCGAACCCGGCCTGTACCCGAGATCGTCTGACCTGACCCGACCCGACCCGAGCGGCACAGTTAAATTTAGAGCCCGAACCCGACCCGAACCCGAAATCTTTTTTTCCCCCCCACAACGAATAGCCAATTTAAAAAAATGCTGTAGGCTGTTTCACGATTGCATGCAACGGTCCGTAAACAAATACATGTAAAGTTCACAAGGCAAAAGAAAAAACACTTACCAGTTATGAAAGTTTATGAACATCAGGTGCAGCAGTCACATAAATTCTGCCGAGTTTTTGAATGGCTGTATAGCCTACGACAAGACGATAATTCCTCCATCGTGCAAATTATGGTCATTTCGTCAGTTAAGGCTCATTAGCATTCGGCCTGCTTTAAATCAGACACATAGATGCAGTGCGATTAAATCGCATTTATTTGAATTAATTAATTATATAATTTATTTGAATTAGCGCGCGCGGTCGCGCGAGAGAGAGAGAGAGAGGGAGGAAAGTTGCGTGTGTGAACCTGCGTCTGCGCGTCTTTCTCTACAAGCAATGAGGCTTAGTTCCTTCAAAAACAGCGATTTTTTCCCCCTCATTGCAGAGAAATATAACGTTGCGAGTCAGTAGCCTGTCGAAGCTATTTTACTAATAAAAGTTTCCGTGCCGTGTTGTCGTGTGCAATAATGTGTGTGCGTGCGTCTATGAAAGCAGCGTACCTACTCTGCATATAGTTTTAGTTTAGCTATAAACCCGAGCCCGACCCGAACCCGAAAGTATTTCGGGACCTGTCGGGCTCGGGTCGGGTAGCAGACCTCTACTTACGTTACAAATGTAGTGTTAAGAAAAAAAATTATATGCCTTTTAAAATCACGTTTTAAGCGGGGTCGACGGAGGCGCCGGCGCGATCACTTGCATTTTTTCCTGATAACAGTGAAAAGAACTTAAAATGCTCCGCCATTTTTGATCGTACATACAAGTGTAATACATCATTAGAATCTGTGAAGGGTCTACTTTTATTTGTGTACACTCACAATATCAACAAAAGATTGTGCTTTTGTAAAATAAAGAAAATATACAGGGTGCGCTTTCAGCTGTCTCAGTCTCTGCGAACTTCTTTCTGAAACACATCACTAAAATGAACCAAAACTTAGAATATACAGGGTGCGCTTTCAGCTGTCTCAGTCTCTGCGAACTTCTTTCTGAAACACATCACTAAAATTAACCAAAACTTAGAGAATACTTCACACACAGACATGAGAAACATATCTATGGAAAGCTTGAAGTGTCTGCTTTTAAAGGGGTCATATGATGCGATTTCAATGTTTCCTTTCTCTTTGGAGTGTTACAAGCGCTTGGTGCATAAAGAAGATCTGTAAAGTTGCAAAGACTAAAGTCTCAAATCCAAAGAGATATTCTTTGTGTTTTTGATGTGTTTTTTAAACTTTAAACCACATAAACACATTTCATTACACCAAATACACAAAACAATGTTATTTTTAGCAGCATCATATGACCCCTTTAAATGAAGTAAGTATTATCGAAAACAAATGTTCTCTGATGAAGTAATCCGTATGAAACCAACGCGAGGTCCAGTCTTTCCCGTCTGAGCTCATTATCTGTAATGTCACCATGCCCACACGCAGCAGGCGCTATTCATTCGGTAATCATCCACATGAGACGCTGTAAACGCCCACATAACCTCCATAAAGCTAGTGTTTGTTTGTATTTTGTTGTTTTAAATAAATACATTTTAGCATTCAAATATGCACTGTATGTTCATCAATACTGTTTTCAAATGTTATCAGAACCATTTTCAATTTATTATGTTTTTTTCTGTCTTTAATGCTCACACAGTTAAACACAGTTAAGCCAGCATACACAGCCTACACTCAGTAAGCAATGTTGTATATAAAACACTGTATAGGCACATTTAAAGATATATTTTTCATTGTTAGGCAGGCTTATACTGAGAATGTTAAGTTTTAGAAATGGATTAAATCTTTAAGTCAAATTGCTGTTTTCATACCTTTGTAATATTTTTCAGTCAATATTAAATTACTGAAAGAACTACAATTTTCACTTTGTAGTGTATTTCTTTTTAGGTTTGATATGTTTTCATAGTAACTTAAAAGTAAAGTAATTAGTAATCTGATTAATTTTACATGCAGTAATCAGTAATGTAATCAAATTACAATTTTCAAGTAGTAATCAGTAATTTGTAATCCATTACTTTTTTTGAGTAACTTAGCCAACACTGTTGCTGGGTAAATGAGTTAGGGGCAGGACTATCTGCTCTGCTTGGCCAAAGAATGAAACATGGAGAGGATATTTCAGAAACCTACTTGGAAACAATCATTATTTCTGCAATGCATTCATGCACACTGTAGCTTTAAGCCTCAAAAGCAACACAAAAGAGATGTTCCTACTGAAACAAAAGAAAACATTAAAAATGCAGAATCACATAATCCAGAACTGCACTGGATGCAAACCTTTTGCTCTTAAAAACTCGTGAGAATAGACTAGCCGTCTTTGCCCTGAGGGTGTAAGAATGTTGAGGTTTCCATGGCAACAACACCTCAGATCACCAGAAAATACCCCATTGTGATTAAACTGAAAGTCTATTACAGTATAATCACCAGGGCAACAATCCCACACAAAAGACAAGCATTAAATATGCTGTGGAAGCAAATTTACAACCTTTCATAAATCATGCAGCCTTTGCACTTGTCAAGATTAATTAATGAATCGTTTTAGCAAATTGTGGAAATGCTGATGGCACAGCACGGTTCATACCCACTCAAAAGGGGGAAAATACCCAGAATATATTAACTTTAAAGTAGCAGAGCAATGGTAAAACTTAATAATAACGTTCAGTTGTAAGTCATTTATAATTGATTAGTTAATGATGAACTAATCATTTACAAAACATTCATAAGCAATTAATAAGTGATATGCTAACAATTTGTGTATGTTTTGTTAATTCATTTACAAGTCATTTACAAGTGATTAGTTAATGATGAACTAATCATTTACAAAACATTCATAAGCAATTAATAAGTGATATGCTAACAATTTGTGTATGTTTTGTTAATTCATTTACAAGTCATTTACAAGTGATTAGTTAATGATGAACTAATCATTTACAAAACATGACTATGCATTCACAAATGATTATTAAGTAATATGCTAACAATTTACAAATCTCGTAAGTTATCTTAAAAAATAGCAGATCCTTAGTAAAAGGTTAACACACTGAAAAAAATTATACTAAATTTGTTTTAAGGTAAGTAGTTGCAAACAATATATTTTAGCTACATTTAAATAAAAAAAATGTTGAAAGTTAGTCAACTAAATGTGTTTATTTAAATGTAGCTAAAATAAATTGATTGCAACCACTTATCTTAAAAAAATTTAGTAAATTCAATGAATCATTGTTTTTAGTATAGTTACTAGTTAATATATTATTATTCACTTGAAAATCATTGAAATGTCAACATTGTACTATTATCGCACAGCGTTAT
>NW_015505271.1:2603085-2618319 GCF_001515645.1 Sinocyclocheilus grahami | reverse complement strand
ACCTTTCTCACAGACATCACTGGAAAGTTTGTAGTTCGGTCGGATGTGTCAAAAACAAGTAAGTAAAACAATGCACAAGTTACTTAACGGTAGGGAGAGAGACACAGAGAGAGAGAGAGAGAGAGAGTGAGAGAGCATGCGCACTCCTGTTGTGTGATTTTGATGTTCACTCACTTAGCACACGCATCACTTGGAGTAAAACTAAATCGTAAAAATAAGACCATTTATGGGCATTCACTATAAACATCATTTATTTTCAACCTTAGGCATACAACTAAGTATTGATAGTTGTGTAAATACTGTCATACTAACAGCTGTCTGAATAATTTTTGGTTGATTGTAATCTGTTACATACATTTCTATCAAAGTTATCTAATATTATCAAGCTGAATTTGTTCATACACAGTTTAACTCTGAGTTCTTGTCATATTTTATTACCATTTTCTAAACTATAGCGAATAAACTGTGATAATGTGAGAAATGTTGAAGGTGTCTGAATAAATTTTGGTTTGACTGTATCTATTTGATAAATTAAGTTAACCAACTAACATTATACATACTCTTTTGGTTTCTGTACCCAATATTTAAAAAAAATTACAAATGCAATAAAAATATTGGTATCGGTACTTGGTATCGGCAAGTACCAAAAATAAAAGTATCGGTATCGGGCGAGTACTGGAAAAAGTGGTATCGGTGCATCCCTACTACAAAGTATTCAAAACCTGTTGTGTAAACAGTAAACACATTAATAAATCATTTACAAAGCTTTCTTAAACTACTCATCAGTTGTAAATGTTTTACAAACTTGCCGGTTACAGGTTGTGTGCGTGTACACACTGGGGTGAAAGATCTACGAATGATGAGTAAAACATTTACAACTGATGACGAGTAGTTTACACTTTAGAATAGGGGATGCAGAAAGCTTTGTAAATGATTTATTATGTGTTTACACAACAGGTTTTGAATACTTTGTAGTGTGTACTGCAATGTAAGGGCTGACTGGTGAGGGTGTAGACAGATGTCTTCTCTGACACACATGGATTATTTTTAACGCTGTGAGATAATAGTACAATGTTGACATTTCAATGATTTATGAGTGAATAATAATATATTAACTAGTAACTTATTAACCATTTACTAAGGATCTGTTTGATTATTTCATGATATGCTATTTTTTAAGATAATTTGTGACAGATTGGTAAATCGTTAGCATATTACTTAATCATTTGTGAATGTATAGTCATGTTTTGTAAATGATTAGTTAATCATCATCTAATCACTTGTAAATGATTTATAGCTCAATCTACAAAACATAGATAAAAATATTAACAAATCACTTACTAATCATTTATGAACACATAGTTATGTTTTGTAAACGATTAGTTCATCATTAACTAATCACTTATAAATGCCTTACAACTGAACGTTATTATAAAGTGTTACCTACTCAGGTTGGGTATTTAGGGATGTGCTGTTTTAATGAAATCCATTAGTGCAAGACCAGTTAGTTTGTAGCTGATATTCATGCACACTACCCAGGGAAATCTGGTGGTCACTGCTTTAGTACTTGGCTTCTGTAACGTGGGAGGCGTGACAACGGAGTTGTCAAAACAGGCAGGGTCAATCAACAGCAAACAGGTATAACCCAGGATGAGACAAAAGAGTAATCCAAAAACAGGCGATGGTCAGGGCAGGCAGCAAACAATCAGAGAAAACCAGAGAAACAGTCCAAGGCAAAAACAAGGCAAGGCAACAAGGAACTAGGAAAACCAAGAAACACGGGAACGCTACAGACAAACCAACAATCAAACAATACTGAGCATTGTGAGTGTGTTGAAACAGGCTTTAAATAGGGTTAGACTGATGATGTAATGAGATACAGGTGAAGGCAATCAATGATGATGAGTCCGGCAAAGGATTATGGGAAATGTAGTCTGGGGTAGAACATATAGTCCATCCTTGTCAGACATGCCATGTAAGAAAAGCTTTTTAGCCTCATTGAATTGTGTTTTCAAGGAAGCCTCTTACATGTTTGGCATTTTCATAAATCTATGCATTTATTCAAAGTGACTTCAAGTGTAATTACTGTTCAAAAGTTTGAGGTCAGTAAGATTTTTCTTTTAAAGAAATAAATACTATTCAGCAAGGATGCATTAAAGGATGCATCCAATTCATCAAATATGACAGTGAAGACTTTTACATTGAAACAAAAGATTTCTATTTCAAATAAATGCTGTTCTTTTGAACTTTCTATTAGTCAATGTATCCTGAATTAAATGCATCAGTTTTCACAAATACATTTAGCACCATAACTGTTTATATATACATGAGGAAAATCGTCCGATTCTGATCCCTGGCCGATCGATCGGTGCATCTCTTATATAAATGAATATAAAAATGGAAAGAGGGCAAATTGACCACCAACACAATACTCCTAATAGCAGCATCAGCTGCAGATGTCATGAATTTGAGTCTTTCTCCCACTCTGTTATTTCAGGGTTTATTCATGCCGAGTGAAATAGGCACATTCCCCTGGGTCATTACAAGCAGGCCATAAATGAACTGGTGTAATGTTTGGGTATCTCCTGATCTACTTTCACTTGAATACTATAAAATAATCAGTCAGCTCTCTTTTAATAATTCACATAGGAATTAACTACTACTACTGTATTGATTAAAAAAATGTTCAAACCGTAAAGCAGACTGTTAATTACATGGTGCTGTCCATTGACTCTGTTATTGACTGTGGTATTGTTCCTGATTATTCACTGCATCACTGAATGCCATTGTCACTATCCTGCCACAATCTCTTCCAAAAATGTGTTCCTGGAAATAATAACCCAGAGTAACAGACATACAGTAAAATAGTGGATGACAGTATCTAGTTTAATTGGGTGGTCTGATGTGCCCTCATTCACTGGGATATTTTAGGGGCATGTTTCTGATAAAGGAACTATATGTTTGAGCCTCAAGTTTGAGTTTGTTTGAGTATCAAAGGGACAATGCTGATTGTGTGGAGGGCAGTGGGAGGCCTGACAGAACAAAGCCACACTGTGCTTGGAGCAGAGCTGGAGACTGTTAATAACCCCTTCTGCCTACAGGCCAGAGCTGGCGAGAATGAATGCAGAGAGCTGTCAAGGAGAGAATGAGAAGAACAAAAGATTATAGAAATGAAGTGATGAGTGATCATCAAAAGGGGTCTGAACTGACTTATAGTGATGATCGAGAGTATATAAATAGATAAACAGATTAATAAACCTATTAAATGTTTTTATTTTTATCTAAAAATAAGATACATTTGGTGTCAGGACTGCTTCCCACGTATCGACAAGGACACGAAAGGTTCAGTAGACTGTTTGCTTTAAACGAATGGTTATTGTCATGGTGTAAAGAATAGAAACTGCTCTTTATTAATAACTGGAATCTTTTCTGGGAGCGACCTAGGCTTTTTCGTGCTGATGGCCTGCACCCCAGCAAAATTGGAGCAGAACTCCTGTCGGACAACATGTCCAGGACGCTACGCTCCATATGACTAGTAAGCCAATTCTCGAATAACTGCTATGATGGCTTTTGTTCTACCCACTTAAATGATAGAAGTACTTGCATTGTCCAATCTATAAAGACTGTGTCTGTTCCCTGAATAGTGAGGTCAAAATATTAATTTAATGCAGGATCTAGAAAAAACCTGATCGTGATTAAATAGGGTTGGGCCGATAGACGATGCCATGTTAAGCTAATCGTGAAGCCTACGAGATGGGAGGATAAAAAAATATTTCAATACTTTTTCTCGCAATTATATCGTTGGGTAAGTTGGGTAAGTATAGGCGACTGTATATTAATTGCGGGCATCAGGGAGCCGCTATTGAAACCGCTTTCGATTGCGTGCTCTCATTTTACTTTCACTTTCATTTTTGAGATTTGCGATCACAAGGACTCTATACTATGGAGCGGGAGTGCTTACCACACATTTGACAAGATTAGATGTTTGTCATTGGTGCTCAGGATCTGCAAATCATTCGCCATCGTCCTATCAGACATTTCTCCTTACTCTGTGTATGTGGTAATTGAACTTTCATGTACTGTAATGCAATAGGCTACGGCTAACCTTTTAGTAACGCATTATTTGTTTCACGCTTCAGGCACACCACTAACCACCCCCCCATGACATCGCCCAACCCTATGATTAAACCAGAAAACTGCTAAATAAATGAACAAAAACAATTTTTAAAGTTTGGGCTCCTAAACATTAGATCACTCGCACCCAAAGCAGCTATTGTAAATTAAATGATCCCAGAGAATAGTTTTGATGTACTCTGCTTGACTGAAACCTTGTTAAAACCAAATGATTATATTGGTCTAAATGATTCTACTCCACCAAGCTACTGTTATAAGCATGAGCCCCGTCAGATTGGTCATGGCAGCGGTGTTGCAACAATATATAGTAATATTCTCAATGTTACTCAGAAAACAGGATACAGGTTTAACTCATTCGAAACACTTCTGCTTAATATTACACTGTCATATACAGAAAATAAATCTCTCCTATCTCTTGCTCTGGCTACTGTGTATAGACCGCCAGTGCGCATGAGCCCCGTCAGACTGGTCGTGGTGGTGGTGTTGCAACAATATATAGTGATATTCTCAATGTTACTCAGAAGACAGGATACAGGTTTAACTCATTCTAAATACTAATGCTTAATGTTACACTGTCAGATATGCAAAAGAAATCTATCGTATCTCTTGCTCTGGCTACTGTGTATAGACCACCAGGGCCGTATACAGATTTCCTAAAAGAATTTGCAGATTTCCTCTCAGAACTATTGGTTAATGTTGATAAAGAGGTAATTGTCGGAGACTTTAACATTCATGTTGGTAATATAAATGATGCGTTAGGACTTGCGTTTACGGACTTAATAAACTCTTTTGGAGTCAAGCAAAACATAACCAGACCCACTCATCATTTTAATCATACACTATATTTAATTATATCGCATGGAATTGATCTTAATGATATAGATATATTACCTCAAAGTGACGATGTTACTGACCACTACCTTGTATCGTGCATGCTGCCTATTACTGATATTAACTATATGGCTCCGCGTTATCGTCCGGGCAGAACTATTGTTCCAGCCACCAGTGTTGCAACAATATATAGTGATATTCTCAGTGTTACTCAGAAGAAAGGATACAGGTTTAACTCATTCAAAATACTTATGCTTAATGTTACACTGTCAGATATGCAAAAGAAATCTATCGTATCTCTTGCTCTGGCTACTGTGTATAGACCACCAGGGCCGTATACAGATTTCCTAAAAGAATTTGCAGATTTCCTCTCAGAACTATTGGTTAATGTTGATAAAGAGGTAATTGTCGGAGACTTTAACATTCATGTTGGTAATATAAATGATGCGTTAGGACTTGCGTTTACGGACTTAATAAACTCTTTTGGAGTCAAGCAAAACATAACCAGACCCACTCATCATTTTAATCATACACTATATTTAATTATATCGCATGGAATTGATCTTAATGATATAGATATATTACCTCAAAGTGACGATGTTACTGACCACTACCTTGTATCGTGCATGCTGCCTATTACTGATATTAACTATATGGCTCCGCGTTATCGTCCGGGCAGAACTATTGTTCCAGCCACCAAAGACAGATTCACAAATAAACTGCCTGATTTATCTCAACTGCTCTCTGTACCCATAAACACACATGAACTAGATGAAATGACTAGCAATATGGGCACTTTCTCTAATAAATTAGAAGCGGTTGCCCCCATCAAATTTAAAAAGGTTAGAGAAAAACGTACTGTGCTATGGTACAACAGCAATTCTCTCAAGAAAGAAACTCGTAATCTTGAAGGCAAATGGAGAAAAACTAACTTGGAAGTTTTTAGAATTGCATGGAAAAACAGTATGTACAGCTATAGACAGGCTCTAAAAGCTGCCAGGGCCGAGCAAATCCACAAACTCATAGAAAATAACCAAAACAATCCGAGGTTTTTATTTAGCACAGTGGCTAGATTAACAAATAATCAGACGCCACCTGATCTAAATATTCCCTCACAGTTTAGTAATAATGACTTTATGAATTTCTTCACTGATAAAATAGATAGCATCAGAAATACAATAACAAATGTAGAATCAACAGCATTTTGTAATTCAACTTCATTCATTGAACCCAAAGAAAAACTGCAGTGCTTTACAACTATGGGACAGGAAGATCTAAATAAACTTATCACTACATCTAAACCAACAACATGTTTATTAGATCCTGTACCCACTAAATTACTGAAAGAGTTGTTACCTGTAGTAGAAGAACTGCTTCTCAATATTATTAACTCGTCGTTATCTCTAGGTCACGTCCCAAAAACATTTAAGCTGGCGGTTATTATGCCTCTTATTAAGAAACCACAACTAGTGAACTGGCAAATTACAGACCCATTTCAAATCTTCCGTTTGCTTTAAGGTGGGTTAGATCCTACCTTTCCGATCACTATCACTTTCACATTTATTTAAATGGGGAATCATCTTAATTAAATCCAGTAAAGTATGGAGTGCCACAAGGATCTGTCCTAGGTCCTCTGCTATTTTCAATATACATGTTGCCCCTTGGTAATATTATAAAAAAATACGGGATTAGTTTCCACTGTTATGCCGATGATACTCAACTATATATCTCAACAAGACCAGATGAAACTTCTAAATTATCTAAGCTAACCGAGTGTGTTAAAAATGTAAAAGATTGGATGACCAATAATTTTCTCCTATTAAATTCGGATAAGACAGAGATATTACTTATTGGACCAAAAAACAGTACACCGAATCTCTTAGATAACAATTTGCATCTAGACGGATGTACTGTTACTTCCTCTACAGTCAAAAAGTTTGGTGTTATATTAGACAGCAACTTGTCTTTTGAAAATCATATTTCCCATGTTACAAAAACGGCATTCTTCCATCTTAGAAACATTGCCAAGTTACGAAACATGATACCTGTTTCTGATGCAGAAAAGCTAGTTCATGCATTCATGACCTCTAGACTGGACTACTGTAATGCACTGCTAGGTGGTTGTCCTGCATCCTCAATAAACAAGCTACAGGTAGTCCAAAATGAAGCGGCTAGAGTCCTTACCAGGTCAAAAAAATATGATCATATTACGCCAATTTTACAGTCTCTGCACTGGCTACCTATTAAGTTCCGTATCAGTTACAAAATATTATTACTTGCCTATAAGGCCCTTAACGGGTTAGCTCCTGCGTACCTAACTAGTCTTCTACCACGCTACAATCCATCACGCTCCCTAAGGTCGCAAAATTCTGGACTTTTGGTAGTACCTAGGATAGCAAAGTCCACTAAAGGAGGTAGAGCTTTTTCGCATTTGGCTCCCAAACTCTGGAATAGCCTTCCTGATACCGTTCGGGGTTCAGACACACTCTCTCTGTTTAAATCTAGATTAAAGACACATCTCTTTGGCCAAGCATTCAAATAATGCATCTCATAATCTTTTACTGCAGTCATAATCTTTTACTGCAGTTATATCTAATCAAATGCACATTATTATTCATTAGTTTGGGTTAAACAAATCATTTTTGCTTGGTTGGAACAGCAGCTACGCTAATTATGTTTGTATTTGTTTCTCTGTCTTTTGCCACGGGATTAACATCCCGTGGTAACTAGGATTCACACAAGCTTCAGTCTGGATCCAGAACACCTGAGAAGAGATGATGCAACCCCTCAGAGGACCTCAGATGATGCCAACCCTGAAACAACATACAGAACTACCACATTTTGCTACAAGTTTGATTGCATCATATAATAATTGCTGTTAATATTATTCATCGTCTGTTTTATTACGTCTTAAATTGATTTTTCCGTACTGCTGGTTCGTCTGGTCAGAGGAGAACTGGCCCCCCGACTGAGCCTGGTTTCTCCCAAGGTTTTTTCTCCATTCTGTCACCGATGGAGTTTTGGTTCCTTGCCGCTGTCGCCTCTGGCTTGCTTAGTTGGGGACACTTCATTTCCAGCGATATCGTTGACATGATTGCAAAGATACTATTTAAACTGAACTGAGCTGGATGTTGACATCACTGAATTCAATGATGAACTGTCTTTAACTGAAAAATGAGTGTTTACTATTGTCACTTTGCATTATTGACACACTATTTTCCTAATTAATGCTGTTCAGTTGCTTTGTCACAATCTGTATTGTTAAAAGCGCTATATAAATAAAGGTGACTTAACTCTTATTGTGGTTAACTCCATTGCTACAACCCCTCAGAAGACCTCAGATGATGCCAACCCTCAGACAACATACAAAACTATGAAATTTTGCTATAAGTTTGATTCGCAACATATAATCATTGCTGTTAATAGTGTTCACCGTCTGTTTGATTACACAACATTAACTAACTTGATTTTTACTGTACATTTCTGCCATATGGACATCAAATTGAGATGGTCACCACTGATAAGCTATTACTAATTATAATATAGAAACTAAAATTTTATGTAAAGCTGCTTTGCAACGATTTGCATCGTGAAAAGCGCTACACAAATAAACTTGAATTGAATAAAAAATGCAAAGAGGTTTTTGTGAGGGTTTAAGGGTAGGATTAGTGTTGGAGCATAACATAATTGAATTTTATTTAATAATAATAATATATACACATATACGTACGTGCGAAAAATACGTGCAACTAAATTTGACAGAATGATGCTAGGAACGTAACATTTTTTTCTCCCTGAAAAGCTTTGTATTGAAATTTCCATTTTAATATTTGCTCTCACCTGGAGGCACTCAGTGAGGGGACCTTTATTTGAATGTTTAATTTATGTGAGATTAAAGTCTGCTGGGTATTCTGCATTAATGCCACAGTGGTTAACTCCTTGAGGCTCGCGCTGATTCAGAGGGACGACAGTGAATGATCTGGATCTGAGCCAGTTTTATCTGTGCAAACCCCACAGACAGGATTAGTACTTTCTCTCCCTCAGTTCTCTAATGCCTGGCCAGACATCAGAGCAACTTCAACCCAGTCACATCGAGGAACCAACTAGACTTAAACAAGAAGAAAGTTAAACACAATTTCTCCCAACCATAGTCACTTTAAGACTTCTTTCTAGTTAACAGACGAAGCATTTCGCAGTGTGTGATGAGCAATGCTTTTTCCTCCCCATCAAAAATAAACCCTTTCATTGCGCAGATCTTATTTTTTCTTTGGCAAGCATCACATTTTTTGCCTGGCTTTTGATTAGGCCACGCAGCAGGCTAAATTAATCCTCCTCACAAACAAGAGATATCAGCAGCCAAGTCATTTCATCTTATCCAAATAAAAACAGAAATGGAAAATGGCAAATGGAAAAAAGGAAAGAAGTAATCTCATACGCTATAGTAAAGAGTGCTCTAAGGGTGTGTTATAGCTTTGTTTAGTTAGGCTAACGGTGCTGGGTGTCAGTGTCTTCACACTTCTGCTTGGATGGGAATGAAATACTCTGTAACAAGATTCGTAAGAAGTGTAACTGGGCTCTACCACCACTGTGTGAGGTAGTGGTCAACTGATATGGTCGCTACATAATTCCCATACCTTCAGTTTTGTTTTCATAATTTTGATGGCTGCTACTCTAAAATGTGGGAGCAGTAGAAAGTAATAATGAGAAGATCCAAATTTACTGCCTATAAAATGCTGTTATGTACCCCTAAAATTCAAGAGATTGGGGCAAAAATATGATTTTTTTCCTCATATTTATATCATATGATATAGTTAAGCAATATCATGCGAGCAACGAGTGCAATATCACACAAGTGCTGCTTGTGTCCCGAATAGGAGTGCAAATTTTATACAACAGTTCAATAAATAACTTATTGTGTTATATTTTAGACACCGTACTGTCTGTTTTTGCTCAATTTTGCCAATGAAAATATTACCTATAAAGCAGGCCTAGATTGGCTAATGAGGAGCACCGGGAGAATTCCCGGTGGGCCGGTCTGTTTTTTTGTTTGTGAGGGCCGGTGTTGTCATGCCACTGGGTTGAAATTTGGATGCTGTCCCTAGGCTGCCTGCACTCACAGCAGCCCCACTCTTTTTATTTATTATTTTCTCACAGCCTAGTGTAATTATCTTTTGACTCACCCGACAGCGGCACCTTGCTAAAAAAACAAAACAAAACAAAACACATGTCATTTGTTGGAGATATGAGAGCAAAAAATAAGAGCTAAAAAATGGATAATAGAAAGTGCAAAAAGATGGTGCTGAAAAGGTCAGAATAATAAAAAAAAGCTCTTGAAACTGACGCGGCCAAAGCGGTAAGCTAACGTTAAAGGGGTCATATGATGCGATTTCAATTTTTCCTTTCTCTTTGGAGTGTTACAAGCTCTTGGTGCATAAATTAGATCTGTAAAGTTGCAAAGACTAAAGTCTCAAATCGGCAAAGCAACACGTAGGCTTCTGTATTTGCACTGAATTGGAAATGATGATATTTTTTAAAAATACAATGAATTACAAGGCTGTAGAGAAGAGTGCACTATTGCAGACTTATATTGCTGAGGTTTTAATTACATTATTTTAATATAGTCAGTAGTGAACTAAAGTGGGCCGGTCTAAGGCATGAAACTCCAGGGCTGAGAATAAGGCTACGTTCACACTGCGAGCCTTAGTGCTCAATTCTGATTTTTTTTCTAAGATCCGATTTTTTTGTGCAGCTGTTCACATTGTTGTTTTAAATGTGGCCAATATCAGTTTTACAGTGTGAACAGATCATGGTTCTGAACTGACCCGCATGCGCAAAAGAACAATACGAACAGGGTTTCCAGGTTTACACAACAAAATCCGCCCAATTGCTTCTCAAAACTAGTCCAAAACTAGCACAACCATGTTCAGGGGGATAAATATCACGTTAGTGGGGTTGCGTCGACCCACAAAGTTGAAAAACATCCCACGGCAACAGTGGAAAAGTAGCATAATTCCGCGGGGAAACTGGATTTGGCAACACTAGTGCAGCGCACTGTCATACGGAAGTAAACACGGAGGACATAAAGTAAGCGATTATGAGTTTATTTATAGTGTGATCTGCTGCTGAATCCGCTGAAATTATGTGCAGGCAATATGAAAAATAAAGACAAGGATGTGACAAAAGACAGCAGAGTTTTGAAGCATTTATGATATGAGCCTTCATGTTTTGTTTGTATATAGAGTTGTCACTGTAATTCTTATGAGTTCTGACACATTACACTTCCACTGATTACCTTTCGCAACTGTCTTGATAACTTTGGGTATGTAAAAATCTTTGAAGTGTCTCCTGTCAGCGCGGAATTATTACGAATATCGATCTAGAGTGACGTAAAAGTCACATGAAATCCGACATGACTGTTCACACTGCGGTCGCATTGCAAAACATCTGACTTGTATCGGATTTAGTGCCACATATGGAAGTGGCACAAATCGGAATTTAAAAGATCAGATTCCATGCGGTTTGTGCTGTTCACATGGTCATGACAAAAACAGATCCGAGTCACGTGTGAGCAAAAAAAAATCGGATTTGGGCCACATTTGCCTGCAGTGTGAACGTAGTAAGTCTCACTCTGGCCCTGCTATAAAGCCACAGCAGAACTTATGTATCTCTCTGAGCATTTACTTAATTCCTGAATGAATCAGCATTTGAACAAATCAAATGAATGAATGACTCAACTCATTAAAACATTTACTGCCACCTACTGGCAGTTTTAGTTTCTTATGTAGAGTGGCATTCCATTAAAAAAAAGTCATTTTTTTTAGTAGCTTTAGAAAGAAATATTCTGATCTTTAATTTGTGGGTGAACTATTCCTTTAATTACTTAAAAAAAAAAAATATATAATATTTTTTATTAATATGGGAAATAAAAAATATTATTATTTTGTTTTTAAAGTAATTAAAGGAATAGTTCACCCACAAATTAAAGATCAGAATATTTCTTTCTAAAGCTACTTTTTGTAAAGTCTGATGTGTTTTTTAGTCCAAGTCCATTCCTGATACTGCATATACACATAATACCCAGTCTGGATAGCTGATCACTTAGCAAAGCTGGAATACAGTAACTTACTGACAAATAATTTGAACATAAAAGCCCAATCGACTGGGAAGAGAAGCTATTGTAAATCATAATTATGAATCTTTCAGCAAATGAATGAATGACTCAACTCATTAAAACATTTACTGCCACCTACTGGCAGTTTTAGTTTCTTATGTAGAGTGGCATTCCATTAAAAAAAAGTCATTTTTTTTAGTAGCTTTAGAAAGAAATATTCTGATCTTTAATTTGTGGGTGAACTATTCCTTTAATTACTTAAAAAAAAATATATAATATTTTTTATTAATATGGGAAATAAAAAATATTATTATTTTGTTTTTAAAGTAATTAAAGGAATAGTTCACCCACAAATTAAAGATCAGAATATTTCTTTCTAAAGCTACTTTTTGTAAAGTCTGTTTGATGTGTTTTTTAGTCCAAGTCCATTCCTGATACTGCATATACACATAATACCCAGTCTGGATAGCTGATCACTTAGCAAAGCTGGAATACAGTAACTTACTGACAAATAATTTGAACATAAAAGCCCAATCGACTGGGAAGAGAAGCTGTTGTAAATCATAATTATGAATCTTTCAGCACACTCTGGGTAGACATTGCCCTTTTGCACTAGATGAAGGCTTGATTCATTATGCCACATCCTCTGAACCAGATCAGCAGCAACAACCAATATCATCAACAGAACATGGCAGTATAGTTAGTCAGCCTTGCCGTTTTCAAAATGATTGACAGGCCAGCATGAACTGTGTCAATATCATTTGAATAATTAAATAGTGAAATCTTATTTCATGCACCCACAAGATCAAATATCAGTCTGCATATGAGATGTGAGAGAAAAGAGAGCCTCAAGCACCCTAGCATATTGGTAGTGTTGATTTCATACCAGTGGCCATTTTTACTGGCTTTGGCACTACAGTATCATTGTTTAATTAGTCCAGCACCTCAGACAGTTACATTTTATTTAGCTAGAGGTCACAAAATTCTCCTAAATATAAGGCTTGTCTCATGTCAATTCGTAGTGGAGACACAAATTGACTTCTTATCTCTATAATTACAGTAGCACAGACTAATCAGTAATTAACTTGCATGGAGTTAAACAACATGCATGCTCTTGGTGTAAAAGCTCTTGAAGGTCTGGGTATTTCATATATTGACTTTTTGAAAGGGGGAATTCTAATGATGGCTCAATGAGAGATAAAACGTTTCTCCACAATAGTGCAAAACAGAAATGAGAAAAATGTCAAGAAACAAATGTCTATCAAATCGTGTGTAACACAGAAAATATTGGGTTTAATTATGAATAAATGTAATGCATTATGATTCATTCTTCTGGAACTATCTCAGCAATTACTGAGGCATAACATTTCACCGTCCCACCAGGGACCCGGACGTCTTGCCTAGTTCACATCCTCTGAAGTCATGCACACAGAGTCATCTGATTGGATGACAATCGCTAGAAGGTCATGTCTTGACCAGTCCTTGCTCTTTGTCCTCTAGCATGAATAAAGCCTTTTCAGATTTGATCAAACAGGGCTTGTTCAAACGCTCAAAGCCTTGGCTGCACCCAGGGAATAGAGAGCTGCTGTGGGCAAGAGGCCAGGCTGTAGGACGAAGGGCTGGAGCTGCAATCATACACACAACTTCACACCATTACTTCTCTATGGCTCATGAATAGAGCCTTTTAGACCTCACTGCAGACTGAAGCAAAATGGACAATGAAAAGTGGGAGGAACAGGGAAAGAGAATAATAGACATGACGCAGACAGATGAATATATTTTAATGATAAAGACTCATTTTGAGAGACTTTGCATGATTGCGGATTAACAGAAGTGGACTTTTTACTGGTCTTTTCCAAATGTAATGCCATTGTCAAGTTTGCATGTCTATTTTGTTTATGTCTTATTTAACATTAACAACATTAGATCAGATTCAAAATTAGATTCTAATATATTTTGGAATTATAATTAAAATATATTTCACAAATATGCTAAATAAATGTGTTGTAACCAGCGTGGCTTAAGGATTACATTTTTTTAATTGAAAATATATTTGATTAAATCTTCAAATACCAAAATATATTACAAAATGTAAGAAAATAAATGTCAATTTTAAAATACATTTAGGGTAAAGGCAAAATGCAAATATATATTAGACCATATAAATATGTTTATGATTGATTAAATATATGAGGAATATATAAATAGATTTCAAATTTATGTAAAGCCATTTATTGTTTGGCCATTTTTTGTATATTTAGAAATACTGTATATATAACATACAGTGGGTATAGAAAAGAATCACCCCCCATTAAAATAATCACATTTTTTTTGCTTTGCAGCCTGAAATGAAGACGGACACAGTTTTTGTTTTATCCAGCTGTATTTACTCAGTGCAACTTTTAACATCCAAGTGAAAGATACAACACCAACATGTCAGGAAAGAATAAACTTAAACGTGCTGCCACTTGTCATTAAAGGGGTAGTTCATTCAACAATTAAAATTAAATTAAGATTCTGTCATTATTTACTCTCTCAAGTTGTCCCAAACCTGTATTAACTTCCTTTTTGTGTTGAACACAAAAGAAGATATTTTGAAGAATGTGGGTAAACCAAACAATTGCTGGTCCTCATTGACTTTGATAGTAGGAAAAAATACTATGGAAGTCACTGGGGACCAGCAACTATTTGGTTACCCACATTCTTCAAAATAAGTTTTGTCTCTCTCAAGTTGTCCCAAACCTGTATTAACTTCCTTTTTGTGTTGAACACAAAAGAAGATATTTTGAAGAATGTGGGTAAACCAAACAATTGCTGGTCCTCATTGACTTTGATAGTAGGAAAAAATACTATGGAAGTCACTGGGGACCAGCAACTATTTGGTTACCCACATTCTTCAAAATAAGTTTTGTGTTCAACAGAGGAAATAAACTCATTCAGGTTTAAAACAACTTAAGTAAATGATGGCAGAATGTTTTTTTGTCTGAACTATCCCTTTAATGTTAATAAAACAAAAAAAAAACACAGAGAAAAATCACTCACTGCTCTTGACTGAAGAACTTTAATACAGTTTCTTTAATAAGAATCAACATATAATGTATTAATTAATTTATACAGTGAAGTGCATGTAGTGTTTTATTTTTATATTTGTTCATTCA